>NC_138204.1:73056352-73073852 GCF_964194415.1 Vipera berus
GATTAATAGCCATCAAGTTGTTCTCAACTGCTAACAACTAGGTTGGTAGATTTTCTCCAAGACTACCTCTAACCTGTTCTTTAATGTCTCTTTAATTGTGCGCACATCGCCTCTGTAACAGAGTCTATCTACCTTGCTGCTGACTATCCTCTTCTTATCCTTTCTTCTTTCTTCAGCATTAGAGCATTTCCAGCAAGCTGGGTCTTTACATAATGTGTCCAAATTAGGATAATTTGAGCCTTGTCATTTGTCCCTCAAGTGAGAACTCTGAGTTAATTTATTCAATGATCCATCAGTTTGCTTTCTTGGCTCTCCTCTATCATCTTAGGAATCTTCTCCAACATCAAAGTTCAAAAGTATCAATACTTTTGCTAACCTTCTTCTATAAAGTCCAACTTTCACTTCCATACAGCATCACAGGAAATATCATGGCTTGCTTGATTTTGATCCTTGCAGCTAAAGATACATTATGGCTGGATAATATGGAAAGCTGAAATCCAACACTTCCGAGAACCAGCAAATTGAGGAAGACTGACTTAATTGAATTTCAGCAACAATAAAAGATGAACTGTTTTATTTCATTTCTCTTCAGGTTCAGAATACCCCATCACATTCCTCAGTTCTGATTTTAGATCAATGAAATGAAGAGTTCAGGAATAAACAGCAATTATATTGGTCAATGACATTCTGGAGACAGCGTTCTTTCATCTGCATCTGTTTTCTCAGAGACCAAGGATCGCCAAGAATCTTTGTGTGTGTGAGTGTGTGTGTGCGTGAATATGCACATGTATTTGTACATGCGTATGTATATGCATACTGACACCAATCCTCATGATTTCCACAAGGGGAAGAAGAGAAATCTCATAAAACAGCTGTTTCCTTTTCCCCACCAACCTTTGGCATTAAACAAGTTGACATCTCAAGAATCCTTCAAAAAATAATTACTGCAGGGAATAGTAGACAGCTTCCTTTTCACAAACTGAATAGTTATTAAATAGAAGGATCAAGACATTTGCTAAAATCATTTGCTAATTTTATTTCCTCTAATGGTAGTTTGTGCCTTCCCTCTTTCCCATAATCAGATATAGGGTATATGTACAATTTACAGTGGACCTTTTCAAATCACTGAAAAAAAACAAGAGGAAACGCTGGCAAGCATTTCCTGTAGCTCTCAAAAATGTAAGCTGGTCCTTTTTCAGCTCATTGTTTTAACAAATAAAACTAAAGCTCTATTCTACAATAAAATGAATGCAGCAACAAATGTAAAAAATAGCCAATAATTTCATAAAAACACATGGACACAGGAAGAAGAAAAATGTTGTTTAGTTATACAATTGTATGTTACAATAAGCCAGAATCTCAGTCCTGTCTCAATAATGTTTACACTGAGTGACAGGATCTGTTCTGCATTTTGGAGTCTTGCCTGAGAATACCAGAAATTTATTCTGGGACCTTATCATAAAATGATACTGTCTTGGCTGAAGGAGCTTTGGAGAAAATGTTGTTCTGGAGACACTACACTATTTTTTCAGCTTGCTCATTCTTTACCATGGCATTTATTCTTTCTCCTTCTATATATCTTTGCTTGATAATATAGCAATAGTATTTTAATCTTTTGCTTTCTTTTTACCAGAATGAAATGTGTGTGTGGGAAAAATAATATTGTTGGGTTTAGATTATTTGTTCTTTGAGCATAGCAACCTGTAACTCAGACCATTTCTGAAGAATTTCCAAAGACAGCAAACTTTCATTAGCACAGTTTGGTTAAGGGTCATCTTTGCTGTCTCCATTCTTGATCACTCTGTTGGCAATGTCTGTGCTAAAAATACACCCACACTCTGGTCCAGTTGGAACTGGGAGAGGAGCAATACTGGGCACAAAAGACATATACTGCATAGTGCAAATAAGAGAAGGCTTCTCATAACAAGAGACTTGTTTAGGGGTGACACGATAGCAGTATTCCAGTATCTAAGGGGTTGTTGCCACAAAGAAGATGAAGTCAAGCTATTCTCCAAAGTACCTGAAGGCAGGACAAGAAGCAATGGATGGAAACTAATCAAGGAGAGAAGCAGCCTATAACTAATCAAAGAGAAATGTCCTGACAGTTACAATAATTAATCAGTGGAACAACTTGCTTCCAGAAGATGTGAATGCTCCAACACTGGACGTTTTTAAGAAGAGATTGAACAACCATTTGTCTGAAATGTTATAGGTACTGCCTGAGCAGGGGTTTGGACTAGAAGACTTCTAAGGTCCCTTCCAACTCTGTTATTCTCTCTGTGTGTATGATAGAGAACTAAGTTAAAAACTAGTATAGATGAACTGTCTTTATATAAAATGGAGGAAAATTGGAACATAATATATTGCAAAATGAAGTGAAAGAAGAAAAGGATAAAGAAATATAGAGGGGAAGCAAATAGTACCACCACACAGAGACATTTGAAAAACCAGAAACCATTCTTTTCATCACCTGTGATATTGCCATGGGGATGACCAGTCATTTTATGCATAAACTCATTGATATATAAATTCTCCCCTTCTACCAACATATTTCATAACAACTGCAAGAAAATCCCTTCTGTCAATTTTTTTGATGCACCATTCTGCTCTTGCTAAAAGAGTGATTCCCTAAACAATTCAAGTTCTGTGGATTTTAATCGCAAAGATTTCAAGTGAGTTTAGAACTTCCCCCAAACACTTCTATACATGCTAGATTTGGGGCTCATATGAAGTCAGAGGACAGTTTCATTATTAATATAGTAGTTGTATTTGATTTCCCTATCTAGGCTCCAGTTTTTCTCCTTTTATCTCCCCTTTCATGCCAGGGAACAGTGGCGTAGCGTGGGGGGTGCAGGGGGGGGGGGCGGCCGCACCGGGTGCAACATCTGGGGGGGTGCGTTCCACTGAGCTGCTCAGGGAGCCCCAAGGGCTGCACAGAGTCGGCTTGGCTCCGCTCTCGAGCTGCTCTTTCTTGCAAAGCGAAACGTGTCTGGCAGGTGAGATGGGCGGCCACATAAACTGAATAAAATAAATAGAAGCGCCCAACTCTCCGCCCAGGCTCAGGCCAACCGCAAGTGCCCTGCAGGCACCCCGGCAGGCTTGGCCGAGCGAAGACGGACCCGCCGGCTGGCCGGCCTAGCTTCGTGCGCATGCGTGGCTTTATTTAGTGGGGCTCACGTGCGAGCTTGAATGCAGCAGCTCTTGCAGGTCGGAGCCCCACCCAGCCGCCCTCGAGAGGGACCCGGAAGCATCCCACATGTGTGCGACTCTTCTTGGAAAGTCTACGCCGCTGCGGGGCGCGTCTTTTCGGCGGTGCCGTGATGTCACTTGCCTTGCCCCGGGTGCTGACAACCCACGCTACGCCACTGCCAGGGAACACCCATTTTAACAATATGTGTATCTGCTGATTACATCTTGAGATGTCTATCACTGACATAAGTGAGAAGGGTCTATTATTAGGCAAATTCAAAACATTTTTGGAGTACCAGTAGAAGAGAATATTTGAAGTTATCTCATTACCAAACTGGGTAATATCATCACTGCAGTAATGAAATGTCTGCAAGAAAACAATGAAGCTCAGAGTGTACCAAGGACCTCACTATTTGGCATAGCACACCTGTACAAGAAGAAGACTGGGGCAAGCCCCATACACTGATCTCAGGGGTGTTTTTGTGACGATTTCACAACATCTCACCATTCAACTATTATGTGCAGGATAATTAGTAGTGTTGCTTCTCTTAGGAAAGTATGCCAGAGGGAACATTCAGTGGGAGAAAATATGGGGAAGACATTGGCAAGGGGAAAGGAGTATCCTATGTCAAAAAGCAGCTATCCTTCCCTTCAATTTCATCTCAGGCAGTGAATTTTGGACCTGGCATAGGCCATCACTGTGTCTCCCATCCGTTGGAGAGTAAATTTTATTTATTGATTGATTTTTATCCTGTTTTTCTTATTGTTTATAAATAACTCAAGGCAGTGAACATATTTCATACTCTTTCCTTCTCCTATTTTCCCCACAACAATAAACCTTTCAGGTGGGTGGGCTGAAAGAGAGTCACTGGCCCAAAATTACCCAGCTGGTTTTCCATGGTTAAGGTAGGACTAGAACTCATGGTCTCTTAGTTTCTAGCTTAGTACTTTAACCACTAGATTATCTTCAAGTGCTCTGACATAAGAAATGATGAAAAACAAAAATGATTTCTGGCCATGTCCTAAGTATTTGCTCTTGATGGTGAGATATCAATTTACATCTAGTGTTTGAATAGAATAGAACTGGAAGGGAAATTGGAGGTCTTCAAGGCCAGCCCCCTGATCAAGCAGGAGGACCTATACCATCTCATATAGGTGATTAGCCAATCTCTTTTTAAAAACTTCCAGCAATGGAGTGCCCACGATTTCTGGGGATAAGCTGTTCTACTGGTTGATTCTCCTCACTGTCAGGAAGTTTCTTCTCAGTTCCAGGTTGCTTCTCTCTTTGATCAGTTTCCAACCATTGTTTCGCGTCCTTCTCTGGTGCTCTGGTGAACAACCTGACCCCCTCTTGGAAAGTGTTCATTGTGTAGTGGAATCCACAACAATTTTCCAAAAAACCCCCAAAACATTCCAAGCTAATCAGATAAGAAGCTGTTGCATGCCTGAATTACAGTATAATACCAGGGAGAGGCAGAACAACAAATCCAGATAATGATGATGTCATAATAATAACATTCAGTAGTGATAAAGAACTTCTTTATGCCATCTGCCTTATTGTTATTGAGTTACTGGTCTTCTCAGTAATGGAGTGGAATGACCTGAGAGATGGCTTCAAAAATAAATTATTGATAAGAGACTTGAAAATGTATTACTGGTTGCATTATGATAGCAACTTTAGAAAGATGTTAATAAACTGAAACAGCAGTAATAAGGCTCTAGGAATTCTGCCAGTAAAGCACAGCTGCCCATCTGTCTTTCAGCTCCTGTTGTCATAGCATGAGGAATGGGAACACTAGATCTTACCTGCATAAAGTTTAAAAGAGGCCTTAGATGCTTGCTAGGTTGGGAAAGGCTCCGCTTTTGACTTCTAAAAGCTGTATGTGTCTTGCAAGAAAATGTTCATCATGTGTGGGTGAATGAAAACATTTTCTTTACCATATGGTATGCTAAGGAAAATAATTGTCACACAACAGAAGTGTACTAATATCAATGCCAAATACGGCAATAATATTGTCAACTTGTTAGCAGCCTACATCTTCCTATTTTTATGAGACACAAATGAAGACAGTTTGAAAACAATTAGAATGGACTCAGTCATGCAGACTAACAAGAGAAAATATTAATCTAAGTGAACATACTGTAAAAAAAACCCCTGTACCTGGAAATTTGAATGGGAAAGGCTTTTTTTTTTAAAGATTACAGTTGTTCATTTTTTTTTCAAAGCAAGAGGATGGCAATATAAGATTGCTTTTTTGCCACCATGACTAAAATGACAAAAACTTTCTGCCCAATGATTATAAATGTCACATGGCCTGCAAAAGTTAAATTAATGCATTTTCAAACACAATAGCGGCTGTTAATCCACCATGCGGCAATAAAATCTATTGGAAGCCTAACAGCCTGAATTTTGGCAGATAAAACATTTTTTTTAAAAAAAAATATACAGCAGCAAAAACTTTGAGAAAAATAAAATATCGGAATAGCTGCAACGCCAAGTAGTCAGATTTTGTGCGCTCTGAACAAACTTGTCAGACATCTCTAGTGTCAGTTTGTGTTGGATAATAAGGAAGTGACCTATTATTCTTAGTGAATGAAATAATTGTTACATTTTCACCTGCTGCAGAAAAATATCAAATTTAAACCCAGAGTCAGGAGTACTTTTAAAAACATTAAATTCAGTCCTGCTATGCATTTGCTTATTGATATTGTTAGAAAACTTTCATCAGCAGTCATGGAACTAGAAGCATCATGGTTATGAGGCTATAATTTGCTTGTAGGTCTAATTGCAAAAGCCACCACAATCACCTTCCTTCCTTCCTTCCTTCCTTCCTTCCTTCCTTCCTTCCTTCCTTCCTTCCTTCCTTCCTTCCTTCCTCCCTCCCTCCCTCCCTCCCTCCCTCCCTCCCTTTTCACCATATTCTGTGCTTTACAGCTACATACCTAGACTCCTGGTAGATTAGAGCAATAAATGAAGCAGAAACCAAAGTATTTGTCATCCTTAATTAGAAAACAAGATAGTTTGTGATATGCAGTTTCACAATTCAAATAGCAATCACAACACCATCACAACTACAGAAAAAGCAAATTGCTCCTGCAATTCTGGTACTCAACATATTAATTTGGGAATTAGTATCAGGTTATTTAAGAATAATGTCTATTTTAAGGAAATAATAATAAAAATGAGCATTAGAAATGCCACTTGTGTCTGGCTCCAAGTACTGATGTCAGTTCTGCTTTTTGCTCCTCCTAACATCTTGGTTCTTTGGATCCTAAATTGGTTCTTTGGATCCTCTTGAGTTGTGGAGCTGTGAATTTGAAATCTAACAATTGCTGCTCATAAATGGAGAAGAGAGAATGTTAGGCAAAATAAAGTTTCTGCTTGGCAACCAGAAGCACTTCATATTCAGTTCAATTCTACTTTTGGTTGAATTCCTGGGTGCACAAAAAAAAATCTAGCTTAAGTCACAAGAAAGACTGCCAAATACATTTCTTGTTTGACATATAAGTACATCAAGCTCTGAGTAATCATTATCAAAATTTATGATTAAATCAAACAAATGTGTAACAAAGAATTCTGTTTCTAGCCATGTCGACAAAAATCTGTAAAATGCATTTTTATGACAAAGAAATCTTTCTTGGTGTCAGCATAAATGCAAGAGCCAAGTGTTATAGGGCATCATAAAATGTCCATTATTTGTATCTGCAAATAGAAAAATCTGTTGCTTTTTATGGTTCCGAGGCAGCCAGAGCCTTTGTGAAAAATGCTTGTATATGTATCAGAAGGGAAAGAAAAACAGCCCTGAAAATACAAGTATGTCAAGGAGAAAAGAGTCAGTCCTGAGATCTGTAGCTAATTAACAATCAAAGCTTCAGGAATACATTTCATTACATTGTGCAGGACCCTCTTTCAAGAAAGTGATGAATCATTTTAGCTAAAAGCTGCCTTGTCTAAGGAGATGCAAAATTTAAGAAAAAAATTAAGTGTCTATAGTCCAATGATTTAAGGTTACAATCTCTAAATTTCTAAAAAAAAAGAAAGAAAGAAGATGGGGCCATTTAGTATCTATTAATGTGCTTTTATATAAGTGTGTGTGCAATATAGCATGAGACAGAGAACAAATAACAGTGAATATGCCATATCAGCATGTAATATGTTACTGCAGCGGCCCCCAACCTTTGGGCACCAGGGACCGGTTCCATGGAGAGAGGCTTTTCCATGGGCGAGGTTTCACGTGATGCCTGCATCCTGTGGATGGGACTTTGCTTGTTTGCACGGCCTGGTTTCTGGCATATCGTGGACCGGTGCTGGTTCACAAACTAGAGATTGGGGACCCCTGTATTATTTTATATAATATGTTATCTGTTGTGTAGTGAGTTCTTTGGAGGCAAGAAGCAAGACGAGAGGTTTCAAACAGGAACATTGCTTTATTGAGGCAAACAGGAACAGAACTGAATCAGAGGTTTCTGCGCAGCTACTTATATGGTTGGCCACTAGGTGGTAGCCAATAGGGTTAAAGGAACCCATTCCCACCCCAAATAATCCAATGATCTTCTTGGAGCCAAGGAGTCTGGCTAGTCAGTGACCATTACATAGACACACCAAATGAGCAACCTTAAGCAGCATTCAAAAGACACGTGAAAACAGTTCAAGTAAAATCCCAATACATTACATTATCTATATGGACTATTATAAGTAAGTATGGAACAAAAAGCAGGATTGCAAAAGTAAGCTGTTTTCACAATTGGAAAATCCTTCCTCTGGAGCAAAAATGATATTTTAAAATTAGACTTTCTTTTAAATTAGAGAAATGATGCTGATTACACTAGTCTTTACATTCATATATTTTATCTACAGTAAGTCAGATGGCTGGCTTGGGATAGTAATAGCAGTTGACAGTGGCACCCTGCCCTGTTTGGCCATATTGTTGCTTGATATTCTTATACTGTCTCTAAATCGCTGAGAGCAATGGTTGTAGTCTAGTCCAAGCAACCTGTGATCAGCCTTTGGGGGAGACCAGCAACGTGCAAGGGTTACCAAATGGATAATAGTAAGTATAGAAATTGCCATATCCATTCTGCCCCAAACAAGGAGTCAGTTAACCGGTGATCAGTTCTGCATTTCCTGTAGCACAATCATTGAAGGCACAACTTAATTAAGAAGGTATGAGAAAGTTTCCCTAGGAATGTTTGGGCCAACTGAATATATTCTTTATATTGCAAAATAGGCCATTTCTTTTGTGAAGATTTGATGACCTATTAACTTAGTCCCAAAGTCATTACATCTGGCAAGAATGGTCTAATTGGTTAGTTTTGTTTTCTGCCATGTTCATTGTTCCCTCCAAATTCAAATAATCTCCACTGCATTTTTGAAGAGTGTGAATACTTTCCTGCATAGATCATTAAGTGTCCTGGCTTTATTTAAAATAGATACCGGCAACTTGATACAGTCTATGGCTTCCATAGCCCTCTGTTGACTTTTTATGAAAAAGAAATTATGAAAACTCAGACTCCATCATCAACATCATCATTTTAGCCATTGTCTATCCACTGTAGAATGTCTAAACACTGTAGGTGTGTAGTCTCTTCCACTTGTTTCCAACCAATATGCTCCCGAGCTTTCTTTTCCCAATTGGACCCACAATACTTGCTGATGTTGATGATCCATCTTGTCTCTTTTGTGGACACTCTTTATCAAGTGGGATCCATTCTGTACTGCCTTAGTCCACCTATCATAAGTTCTTCTTGCTATGTGACCAGCCCATTTCCATTTCAATTCTTTTACTCTCTTGATGATATTGTTTACTGCTGTTTGTTCTTTAATCCATGTGCAGGTCTTTCTATCTTGTCTTGTGATGATGAACATGTATTTTTCCATGGTTCTTTGTGCCATTCTCAGCTTTTGTATCGATTGTGAGATTAGTGAAAACTCAGACTAAAATTCCAAAACTTAATGAGATTTGGCAAACTTGGCACAATCTTTTGAAATGTGTTCTGGTCATCATACAACAATGCCCAGGAACAGAAATAGTCACAACCTTTTTTTTTAATCCATAAGAAAATCATATGTTTCGCTATCATGATAGAGCCGATTTGCTCTATGCAGTGGAAGATATGGTGAGTCAGAGTGCCTGTAAACTCCAGTTCCCATCACTCTCTCCAGACTTCCCAATCTTCCTTTTTTGAGGAGGAAAGCCTGAAGAAGACTTGTTTTTTAAGTATTAGCAAGGAACTTTTTTGCCATGAGGAAGACATGCCAGAGCGTTTTCTCCTTTCAGGACAAGACAACCATCCTCATCTTGGATTTATGGTTGAACCATGACTGATTTCCATACTAAATTCAATGTAATGTAAATTGGAAGTGAATTATTTGCCAATAAATAATTTATTTGAATATTTTAGCTTGACTAGTAAACAGAAGCAAATTGCATTTTCTCCCATATAATAGTAATTCAAATATACTAGACAAAGTCAACATTTTGAACTAAAAAAAACAAATTAAAATACATATGATTGCAAATAATTAAGAGATGAGCTATTTATATTTCCACTATAGCTATGAAGAATCTATGATAGTTAGCTCATTGATAATCATGACTAATGGTGAGCTTCCTAAGTTATTTGATGCAGGATTAATAAGAGGCAGTTTAAATGGTTTATTACATTTCTTAATTGTACTTTCTGCTGCAGTGATAAGTTCTAAAGCAGAGTTTTCGAAGTTTATCAGACTGTAGATCTTTTAGTTAAAAAAAAAATCCTTGAACTCCCAATTAAGAAGCATAACCCTTTTGATGAAAAGTGGGCTGAGGTGAACTTCAAAGTTTTTGAGGAGGTTTTCGGTTTTGACAAAAGTTGCCTTTAATTGCTTACATAACCTCATCATTTAAATATAAACCCCACTTTCCAGTCAAGGTTCCAGTGATATCTGAGTCTGAAGCACCTCTAAACAAGCATTTACAATGAATTGCTTATATTGGAGAAATAAGAAAGGGAAGAGTTGTGAAATTTACATAATGGGGGAAAAAATGGAAAGGTGAACTATTTTGTTTATTTAAAAATGTTAGCCTCTCTAACTTGTAGGGATATCCAAGAACATTGTTCTATGGTCCATATGTCTGGATAGATATGTTATCCCCGTAACAACTCTTTAAAGCACATTAAGGTGAAATATTTAGCTATGAACTGAGTTGGGATCTGAATTCTGCAATTGTTTAGCATTTAGAGATTGAGTATATGTAGATCTGTAAAAATTCTACTTGAAATCTGTACCGTCACTGACTCTCACTATCAAAACTACTGAGCTAAAAGGAGAATGGTTTTTCTCAATAAACAGCAAATTCTATCCAATTCTCCATTTTATGTATGAAATGCAATATGGAGAACACACATACACACACAAACACACATGTGAATACACAGACATTTTCCACCTTCCATTTAATCTGTAAACCACCCAGAGTCACGTAGATAGTAAGATGGATAGTGTATAAATTTGATAAATAAATCAATAAAATAAAAAATAATGGATTTGAAGAAGGTAATCATCCATTTTTTTTGTATTTTTTTTCCTAAGGACAGTAATGGGTCTTTCCTTGTTTTCTGGAAATATGTTGGAATATGCTCATTTTGAACATCTGCATTCTAGAATTATAGAATTTGCAGAAACTTTACAAGTATGTTTGAACACAATCCAAGGAAAACTAACTATACTGAAATATCATTGAAAGGAAATAATTTACCCAACATTTGATTGTAGATTCCTGCTGTTCCTGTAGTTTCTAACACAATAGTAAAGGTAATGTTTCCCCCGCACATGCGTGCTAGTCGTTTCCGACTCTAGGGGCCGGTGCTCATCACTGTTTCAAAGCCAAAGAGCCAGCGCTTGTCCGAGGACGTCTCATGTGGCCGGCATGACTAGACGCCAAAGGTGCACGGAACACTGTTACCTTCCCACCGTAGTGGTCCATATTTTTCTACTTGTATTTTTACTTGCTTTTGAACTGCTAGGTTGGCAGAAGCTGGGACGAGTAACAGGCTCGAATGTGAACATGGTATATGAGGTAGAATACCGAAATTATATCATAAGTGTATTTAATTATCACAGGACTTCCCAGGAAAAAAATCAATATGGTTTTAATATAAGCTCCTCTGTAAATCTGAAAATTGGTCCTTGCTCAGAGAATTAATCCTCTTTCATAAGGTTTAATTTTGCATACGATCGGGTAGGTCTGAAATTTTAACAGGCAACTTATGATCATCATTTAAAATTACAACTTATAAATAATGCTACTGTTTCTATTCTAACATTTTGCATAATCCTAGATTGTTGTGGGGTTGCTATTGTTTGTTTGTTTTGCTCAAACCTGCAAAACTCACTTTGAGTCATCAATTTATGCACTGAGGACTCTCAAAAGTGGGTTTCTTTCAAAAACATTGGATATTCTTTCTGAATATTAGCAAGAAGTACAGAATGTAAATGTGTCTCAAACTTTGATTGGAGGTAATGTTGGCTAATGATGAAGAGACCCTCTTTCTTAAGTTTTAAATGGATGTTAGCATGCTCAAAAGCATCTTGTACCTCTAGATTTCACAAGCAGGTCTTCTCAATTCTGCATCTTCAGGTGGGGAAATTTGGGGAGTTACACATCTTAAATTCTAGGAGGTCTCAAAAGCACTTATTGTTTGTTTGCTGTCATTAACAAAACGAGTTTAAGTTTTCTCATTTAAACTTACAAAACAAACACTTGCATGCAATGACTTCCATACCCTGCCCTTCACCAGCCTTCTGATGGACATTTGTAAGTTTTTAGCAACAATGGCTACATAATATGGGGAATCTGCTACTCAATTTGACATGAGGACTAGAAAAAAAAGCTCCTTGAAACCTTGAGTGCAATCCAAAATGTCCCTCTAGAATGTGTTACAAAATATTTTTAATAGGTCAGAAGGTAAGAAATACTACTTATGTGCTAATAATCATAATGACTACATTTAGTTGATCTAATTTAATTTTGATCTCATTAAATTCAGCTTTAGTCTTTATTCCAGTTCCTCCCATTTTTTTTGTTCCAATGCCAATCACTTTTTTGAAAGTTGCCTCCGTTATACAAAAACAACAACAACCCAATTGTTGCTCTAGGCATAAAAAGATTGCACAGTTCTGTTCTAGGGAATCAAATATAACAAAGAAGTGGCAAGTCTGCTATTCTCTCAGCATGTCAGAAGCTTCCTACTTAATGTCTCACCTTTCATATTGAGACTTCTGATGCACTAAAATAATAAGATTCTAGATTCTTCATGAACAGGAGAACTATAGGTAATAAATATAAATAGAATGAGACTAGGCTTTTTCTGGAAGTACTCATAAACCAGCTAGAAGCCAGACTTTTAGATCTGATTCTACCTGGGGCAGAATTTTTCCTATTGGCAAAATTGTCTACCTGAAAATTAGTTTAACATTTGTCTGACAATACAAAATATTTCTTAGCATTTTTGTTTTAAAAAATGTGCCAAGGAAATTCCTGACTTTTACAATAAGACTTCTTGTATAATCTATCTGTCTTTTAACATTAATATGCTGCAGATATTCCAAAAATACCAGCTTCCAAATTTCATTGCACATACATATCACATTTTCTCTGAGTGATGGAGAAATCTTTCCATATATAACATAGGAGTGTGACAAAAGTAGTAGATATTCATGCTTATTGTTTTGTTAATTTTGGTGAACATCTGGCCCATATGTTTACACAGAGCAACATAATATTATTGCAGGTCTCAGCTATTCTATGCCTCCAAATAGGATGGAGAAGACTTTCATGGTTTAATATCTTGCAAAAATGTGTTCCATTTGCACATATACCTTTAAGAAATTTGTGATGCAGTTTGCAAAACTCTAGAGTGTGCATAATAAAGTACACATACCAAATGTACTTATCAGAGAAAGTACATATTATACTATATGTAATGCAGTATAAAATTACACTACATTTCTATATGTATGTATTTCTGTATCATGGAAAGATACTCTGCAAAAAATATTCACAAGAGAAGTGGAGATAAAAGCCACAATAATCAAGAACATTCAGTAGAGCGTCACATTGTTCTGCACAATCCTGTAATGTGTTAGAAGGAATTAGTAACTCAGAAAGTAGTTATTCATTTTATTAACTTACTTTACTTCTTTCCAAAATTCCTTGGATGAGTGTGAAGTCTCAGACTATCCTCTCTATCTCAGGTAGTTGAAGTCAAATGTGTAGACCTTGCTTGCTGCAATGAAAGAGCCATGGTATTTCTTTGAAGAATGAGAGATCAAAGGCACATTTTCTACTCGGTCCACTGCCAGCAAGGACCATTTACCCCTTCCTAAGTGCAGACATAGCTATTGTCTTCTCATTCTCAGACCACTGCAAATGCATTCTGTGACTATGTTTTCAAAGCTTTGATTCAAAACCTGGTCTTTCCTAACCCACAACAGTTGTTGTGCTTGGTCTGCTCCTTCTCCTCCATGACTTGTCACTGCCCTGGGCAGCCATTTCATTCTGGCTTACTAAGCAACTACCTTCTCTGCTAAGTTACTTTTTTATGATATTATGGTTGATACAATCATAACCGTTAAATCAATGAACTACCCTCATCCCTGAAAGCTTGGGCTTCATTTGATCCGTATAGTTCCTAGAGGACATGATTTTAGTTTGCATCCAGGCTTGGTGAATCAAACTCCCCTTGCTTTCCTATCTCCTGCCAATAGAACTGCAAAGCTTCCCTTCCCTTCCCTTCCCTTCCCTTCCCTTCCCTTCCCTTCCCTTCCCTTCCCTTCCCTTCCCTTCCCTTCCTTTGGTTTACATATTTTAAGTTGTAACGTAGGAACATTGCTATCAGTTCTTCCTTCCTACAAAGTATTTACAGATGAACTTAGAAATAGCATCAGAACTACAATAGTACAACAACAGGGGGGAACAACAGAAAGGGTCTGTCTCTGAGTAAAGAGAACTAATATGGCAAGGAGGGTTGAAAGAATCCATGTTGCAACAAAAGGAAACCTCAAGGTAGGAACTGTCCCTAAAAGGAAAAGGCAGGAATTGGTAGTCCAGTGCACATTAATAGTTTGAGGCACACAAAGTCCATGAAATATGCCTTCCCTGCATGGATGAGAAGGGCAAAGAACAGGAGTCCATTCTGAGCATCAGCAGGATCCACTACAATCTTGAAATTAAACAAAGGTAGCTTAAGAAACAACTGGAAGACAAGCAGATTAGGCTGCATTGAAAAGTTGCCCAAAGTCCTTAATTTAGTTTCCAGGGTGAACTGAGTCTAATTTCCAGGCATTGTTTCAATTAGCACCAATATCTTTTTTATACAGCACATAGAATAACAGCATTCCACACCTAATAGTGAATTTCAAGTTTACAGGTAAAAGCTGCCAGTTTACTGTCTTTTATGTTTCTGCTTCTTACTGAGACAATGTAATATGCATACATATCAACTGTTATTTTCTGGCTAGAATCAGTGTAGGGGGGGCATTTAGCATTGTATGTAGTTTTTTTGTGAGAACTATCTCTGTGGAGTAAATCATTAGTGCAATATCACATTACAACACTTGTGGAAAAATATCCATATTACAATCAGATGGAGAAAGATTTTGGAATAAGTTTCTTGGACTACCTTAGAAAGATGGTCCTTTTCTTCCAGATGGCTCTACCATATGCAGATAAACAATATAAAATATAGCAGTTTCAATGCGGCTTTATGTACACAATCCTTAAGGTATCCCAGTCTTTTCAGAGGAACCAAAAATCATGCCGCTCGTGAAAATTGCAAGCTTTCTTTTAGAAGGAAAAACAATTATTCAAAGCAGTGCTGGACAATTATTGAAATATAAAATTTGCATGTGAATTCATTAGAATTAGATAATATTTTTCAATACATTTCAAGACCTGTCAATCTTTCTATCTGATTATTTTGGAGAAACTAGAGTGACACTCTTTAATGTCAATGAACTGAGAGTTCATCAACTAACGTATGTTGAAAGTATCTTTTAATTTTGATGATGCCACAGTATACATTTATTATATAATTATGGAATGCATTTCTCAGTTCTTCCTTCATTAGAGTTAATATGTAAATCTAATTAAACAATGATAAAGTTCAATTCTGATGAAAACTCAGTACATTGTATTAAGATAAAAAAGAATGACCTTAAAATTAGAACAGTCTTCTGCATGTCAAAGCTTTATGGGACAAAACAGGTTTTACTGCTTTTTTGAGACCCATAGATAGTGCCAGCCTCAATTTCTTGCATTAAAGTATTAATTCAATTTTGCTATAAATCCTTTTTAAAAATGCAAGTCCTTCGATTCTTGTATTGAATTAATATACATGCATTTCCATATTTAATATATTAATTTATTTTTATATTGTACTAATATATTGGTTACTGTAACACAAATGTACTAATTATAATATAGTAATATATATCAATAGATATAAATGTAATATATTAATATACATATATAATATACGTGCATTTTTATATTTCTATTTCTAATGCCTAATATGCACCTTTTTCTATCCAACATTACTGTACTGTATAACTTTTTAATACGCTCTTTTCCTAAACATATTTTTTTAGGGACAATTTCTCCAAACATCTGATTTTTGGATCCAGTTTTTTTGAACAATGATATATTTTGCAATTGATGGTGAATTTCAGACTTGCTCATTAGACAACAGTTTTTGTTTCGGAATGTCGGCTCATCTCAGTTGAAAAAGATATATTTACATGCAGTCTCTTTTGTTCATGGTGACTGAAATTTAAATGAAATTACAGTCTATAACCATACTGAATAGAGAGTTGAGCTCTAAGACTAGGAAACTAAATTCAAACAGGATAATGACTTATTGGTTCCTGGCAGGATTTCTTTATTGCTAACGTGGTCTTCAAACAATTGAAACCTATCTACATGGATATCACTAGATGGAATACACAGAAATAAAATAGATTGCATTATTGGTGGAAGGATTTGGAAGAACCAGGGCTTTTTTTGTCATAGAACACTCAGAACGGAGTTCCGGCACCTTTTTTGGATGGAACCTTGTAGGGTAGGCAAGGTGGGTTGTATGACATGTGTGAGTTCCGGCACCTTTTTCTTTTACAAAAAAAGCACTGGGAAGAACTCATTATAAGAGACAAGATGTGGCTAGTATACTTACCATTTTCAAGGAGAACACCAGGAAGCACTTTGAGGTCTTGAATGCAATTGTACAAAATTGATGGAATATCTGCAGGAATATGGCAAGCAACATAATAAGAATCAGTAAACATTCTAGCCAAGTTATCTCAGCAAAACTGGAAAATGATAGAGTAACCAACAGACTGAAAGAGATCAATCTAACCCAGTAGCAAAGAAAGGAGATTTAATAGAGTATATAATAATTTAATATCACATGTTAGCAATTAAGTTTAGGATAATCCATTGCAGATTAGAGCCTTTCATGGAAAAGGAGATGCAAAGTGTTCAATGTGGTTAGAGTAGGCCACAGAATAAGAGATATTGCTGCTGATTCATGATGGATAATTGAGAAAGTAAAAGAATACACAAAATTATACCCGGTATCTGTTTCACTAATTAGAAAAAGGCCTTCGGTTTTGTCAAGCTGTGGGATATGTTTATGTCCCAGAACAGATCACTGTTCTAATACAAAATCTATACACAGGTCAGGAAGCCACAGTAAAGATGGAGCATGACAAAATGGCCTGAATCTAGGTTGGTGAAGGAGTGGTAGAAAACTATATCTCCCCTTATTTATTTAATCTATATACCTGAAAATATAGGGCAGCCTGACTGGAAAATGAGCATGGTTTTCAAACTGGAAGAAGATATATCAAGAACCTCTGCTATGATAATGAGCTACTCCAATAGCTGAAAATGCCAATGATACGCAAGCTATAGTTAGGAAAACTAAGGACCACAGTTTTGCTATTTTTTTCCTTGTAATTTGGGCCAGGACAGGAAAATGCAGAATTCAGGTGTCAATTTTGTCTGACTTAAAAAAAGAGGAAAGAATATTACCATTCCATCACTGAATTTGTTGTTTTCTTAAAGGTCAGCCTTTCATTACTCTCCTGGGAGAACTTGTAAGAAAAGAAAGAAAAAAGAAATTGCCCTAAAAGCAGAGACAATTGACTAAGGATCAGACAGCAGGATGATATTCTTCTCACAGTCTACTGCAGCCAACTGGAGTGGAGATGTTTGCTTATAATCAAAGTAAGTGCAAAAGCAAGACTGGACAGTATCACTTGGGTCTATAA
>NC_138204.1:73763852-73826352 GCF_964194415.1 Vipera berus
GCGTTTTTCTATCTCAATGGCTTCTCTGATTATTCTGTTGTTAAAATGTTCGATTTTGGCGATAGTTTTGTTTTTTTTTAAATCAATTTCATGTCCCGTGGCTTCAAAGTGTTGGACCAGGGATGAAGTTTGTTCTCCCTTTCTGAGTGAGTTTTTGTGCTCTTCAATGCGTGCACTTATTCTTCTGTTGGTCTGTCCGATGTATGTGGTGGGGCAGGTGGTGCATGGGATTTCGTATACTCCTTGGTTTTCTAACCCAATTGTGTCTTTGGGGTTTCTTAGGATGGTGGATATTTTTCTGTCTGTGTAGAATGCTGTTTTGATGTTGTGTTTTTGGAGGATCTTGCTGATTCTGTCTGTGGTCCCTTTTAAGTATGGGAGGAGGGCTTTGCCATTTTCTTGTTCTCTTTCTTGGGTTTTTGTGGGTGTCTCTCTTCGGATTAAGTTGGTAATCGTGTTTCTTTGGAATCCATTGGCTGTTAGTACATTAGTGAGAGTGTGTAGTTCAGTTTTTAGGTGTTGTTCGTCAGCTAGGTGTTTTGTTCTGGAGATGAGTGTCTTGGCTACGGAGTTGATCTGTGCTGGGTGGTGGTGTGAGAGTGCTTCAGATAGCGGTTTGTGTGTGTTTTTTTATGGTAGATAGTGTGTCCTAGGGAGCCGTTGGATTTCTTGTAGACTAAGACATCAAGGAAGGGGAGTTGATTGTTAGCTTCTGTTTCCATGGTGAATTGTATTTTGGGGTGTAGGCTATTGAGGTGTGTGAGGAAGTCATCCAGTTTTTCTTTGCCGTGTGGCCAGATTACGAAGGTGTCATCTACGTATCTGAGCCAGAGTTTGGGTTTGTGGTTTGATTTTTCTAGAGCGAGGGTTTCAAAGTGTTCCATGTAGAGGTTTGCGATGACAGGTGAAAGGGGTGATCCCATGGGTGCTCCTTCCATTTGTTTGTATCTTTGTCCATTGTAGATGAAGTATGTGTTGGATAGGCAGTGGTTGGTCAGATCTAGGATGTGTTTAGGGGGGTTGTATTTATTTCGGATAGCTGTCAAGGCTTCTTTGATTGGCACTTGGGTGAAGAGGGATACGACATCAAAGCTCACAAGTAGGTCACAGGGCTGTAAGTTTAGTTTACTTATGATCTCTATGAATTGGAATGAGTTTTGTACGTGTGAGGTGATGGAATTTGCGTAAGGCTGTAGTTGTTTGGCAAGAAATTTGGCTAGATTTTGTAGAGGTGAGACTATGGAGCTGACTATGGGTCTGAGTGGGGTTCCTTCTTTGTGTATCTTGGGCAGACCATAGAGCTTAGGACATCTGGATGATTTTTCTCTGGGAATGATTGTTTGCTGGATATCTTCACTGATGGGGGTGGCTTTTATTTTGGATTTTGTGTTTTTTTCCAGGTAGGTGTTGGGATCTGTCTTGAGGAGTTTGTATATATATATGTGTGTGTGTGTGTGTGTGTGTGTGTGTGTGTGTGCGTGTGTTACGTATTGTCAAGTCTTTTGAATACACCTTGCTAATTAAATCTTTCTTTCCTATTTTGGCCTAACCCAAGGCTATCCACAGGATATAGTCACAACTTATGACCGCTCATTATTTGTGTAAATTATTCAAATAGCTAATAAAGAATTTAGGGAGGCTGATATGGCCATTTTGAACTTCTTATGTTCTCATCAGTCAGTCATCAGTTCGAATCTCAGATAAAGGGTATGACTGACTGATGAGAACATAAGAAGTTTGAAATGGCCATATCAGCCTCCCTAAATTCTTTATTAGCAATTTGAATAATATATATATATATATATATATATATATATATATATATATATATATATATATATATATATATATATATATATATATATATATGTAGGTCTAGAGTCTCGAGTTTCTTCCCGCGTTCCTTTCATCTTCAGAAAGTTGTGGCGACGTTTCGACGAAATCCCATCCGTCATCATCAGGCCGGAGTATTCCTCCTGCTGCCTTCAGGAGCAATGCGTGGTCTGTCTGTTCCTTTCCTTCCAACTGCCGGTGGGGCTGTGTTCCGACTGGGTGGAGGCGTGGCTGCTTTCTGATTGGGTGGGGGTGTCTTCCGAGACAACCACGCCTCCACCCAGTCGGAAGACACCCCCACCCAATCAGAAAGCAGCCACGCCTCCACCCAGTCGGAACACAGCCCCACCGGCAGTTGGAAGGAAAGGAACAGACAGACCACGCATTGCTCCTGAAGGCAGCAGGAGGAATACTCCAACCTGATGATGACGGATGGGATTTCGTCGAAACGTCGCCACAACTTTCTGAAGATGAAAGGAACGCGGGAAGAAACCCGAGACTCTAGACCTACACATACAGACACCCGCGAGAATCTACGAAAACAAATATCATACCTCTACGGGGAGGACATCTACCAACTAACCAGGACTTACGAAAAGTTAGAAGTACGAAGAGCAAGAATACTAAGTGACATACCTTTCCTATGCCAATGTCGAGACCTAAATATAAGACCAAATTGTTTCAAATTGAAATTCCACATCAATACCACTTCAACCAAATGCATTCTAAGAAGAACAGAAATGGCATTACTAAGAAATGAACTCCACAATAAAAGATTTCAATTAGACCAAACAAACAAGGACCTACTAACATTACATCTCAAACTCAGCAACATTATTCACCCAATACTATGGGACAAAGTGAAACAACTGGCGGTTTGGAGAGCAGAAACAGAGACCATCTATAAAAACAACAGACATTCAAAGAAACTCAAACAATTAGAGAACTACAACAACCAAACAACCACACCACAACAACATCTAAAACAAGTAGTGCATAACATCTCCCACAGAAGACTAACAACAGCAGAAACAAACGTCCTAGCAAAAGGTTTCAACTTCGCTGTTGCACCAAAGAAAATTCCCACAGAAACCATCATATGTGGAGTGGAAACCAGCTTAACTAAACTCAATACAGACGAAGCAGACCAAGTCAGACATGAAGTCACCCACATCCTATGCACAAGCAAACCACCCAAAAGCAACCTAACAAAAGAAGAACAAGCAGCATTGCAAAACCTAAGAAAAGACAACAGCATAATCATACTACCAGCAGATAAAGGCAATGCTACAGTGGTAATGGACACATCAGACTATGAAGAGAAACTGTCCAACTTACTCAAAGAAACTACATACAAACCTATATATACAAATCCCACAACCTATCTAGAAAAGACCACCAATAAAAAGATAAAATCAACTTCTATAAGCCAAAAAATCCAACAAACAATCATTCCTAGGGAGAAGTCATCCAGATGCCCAAAACTATATGGCCTCCCCAAAATACACAAAGATGGAATCCCACTAAGACCCATAGTAAGTTCTATAGGCTCACCACTACAAAACTTAGCTAAATACCTAGCAAAACAATTACAACCTCTAGCAGAAATGGCAGCTTCATATGTCCAAAACTCATACCACTTTATAGAATTAGTGAAAAATCTACAGATAGACCAAAAAGACTTGCTAGTCAGCTTCGATGTGGTATCACTATTCACCCAGGTGCCAGTCCAAGAAGCTCTATCAACAATAAGAAGCAAATACCAACCACCTAACCATATTATAGAACTAGCAGAACACTGCTTATCAAACACATACTTCATACACAGAGGCCAGAGATACAAACAAATAGAAGGCGCACCAATGGGATCCCCTCTATCACCAGTTATCGCCAACCTTTTCATGGAAGAATTTGAAACTAACGCTCTAGAAAAGACTACAAACAAACCAAAACTGTGGCTCAGATATGTGGATGACACCTTCGTGATCTGGCCCCACGGAAGAAAGGATCTAGAAAACTTCCTAACACACCTGAATAGCCTACATCCCAAAATAAAATTCACCATGGAGATTGAAACAAACAACCAGTTACCTTTCCTGGATGTACTTATATACAAAAAACAAAACGGAACCCTAGGACACACAGTCTACCGAAAGAAAACACACACCAACCGTTACCTCAATGCGCAATCACATCATCACCCAGCACAAATAAATTCAGTAGCCAAAACACTAATAACAAGAACCAGACGCCTTGCAGATGAAACACATATACAAACAGAACTACACACCCTGACAGACATATTGACAGCAAACAAGTTCCAAAAAAACAAAATCACCAATATAATTCAGCAGCGGACTCCGAAACAGAAAAACATCCAAGAAGAAGGACAGAACAACGGACGAGCCATCTTGCCCTACATAAAAGGAACAACCGACAAAATCAGTAAAGTACTACGCAAACATAACATCAAAACCGCATTTAACACTGACAGAAAGATATCAACCATCCTGAGAAATCCCAAAGACAAAATAGAACTGGAAAACCAGGGCATATACCAAATCCCATGCGCCTCCTGTCCAGCAACATACATCGGACAGACTAACAGAAGAATAGAGGTACGTGTAGAAGAACATAAGAACTCAGTACAGAAGAAAGATCGCACATCTTCACTAGTACAACACATAAACACTACGGGACACAACATCAATTTTGAAGGTACAAAAACAATCGCCAAAATAGAACATCTCAATAGCAGAATAATCAGAGAAGCCATTGAAATAGAAAAACACCCAGACAGTATGAACAAGCGAGACGACACCTCCCGCCTACATGCCATTTGGAAACCAGCATTGATAGACAAACGAATTTCAGCAAACAAGGATTTAAAAAACCAACAAACAACCCCAAATGCCACCAGCCCCAGCAAGACTCATCCACACCCAGAACAAAAACTCTCCCACACAGAAGATAGAACAAGTCAAGCAAAAGTGCTATCACCCAAGCAGAAGAACGCACACACGAACCTGACTGACCCATACCAGAGATGCATGGCGGGTCCTCGAACTCGGAGCCAAGCCAAAGCTCTGGAGGCCACTACACAGCCCACTCCTCAAGACACCAAATCACAACACTCAGGATATTACGACACAACAAAAAACCCCACCCATTCAGAACACACCCCACCCAATCAGAAGACAGCCACGCCTCCAACCAATCGGAAGACAACCACACATCCACCAATCAGAAGACAGCCACGCCTCCTCTCAATCAGAAGACAACCACGCCTCCACCCAGTCGGAAGACACCCCCACCCAATCAGAAAGCAGCCACGCCTCCACCCAGTCGGAACACAGCCCCACCGGCAGTTGGAAGGAAAGGAACAGACAGACCACGCATTGCTCCTGAAGGCAGCAGGAGGAATACTCCGGCCTGATGATGACGGATGGGATTTCGTCGAAACGTCGCCACAACTTTCTGAAGATGAAAGGAACGCGGGAAGAAACCCGAGACTCTAGACCTACACATACAGACACCCGCGAGAATCTACGAAAACATATATATATATATATATATATATATATATATATATATATATATATATATATATATATATATATATATATATATATATATATATATATATATATATATATATATATATATATATAAGTAAAGGTAAAGGTTCCCCCGCACATGTGTGCTAGTCGTTTCCGACTCTAGGGGCCGGTGCTCATCTCCGTTTCAAAGCCGAAGAGCCAGCGCTTGTCCGAGGACGTCTCCGTGGTCATGTGGCCGGCATGACTGGACGCCAAAGGCGCACGGAACGCTGTTACCTTCCCACCGTAGTGGTCCCTATTTTTCTACTTGCATTTTTACGTGCTTTCGAACTGCTAGGTTGGCAGAAGCTGGGACGAGTAACAGGCGCTCACTCTCTTACGCGGCACTCGGGATTCGACCCGCCAAACTGCTGACCTTCTGATCGACAAGCTCAGCGTCCTAACCCACTGAGCCACCGCGTCCCATATATATATATATATATATATATATATATATATACATACACACACACACACACACATATATATATATACACACACACACACACACACATATATATATATATACACACACACACACACACACACATATATATATATATACACACACACATATACATATACACACACACACACATATATACAAATTTTCTGTAGTGCAAATCTTGGAGAAGGTAGGATTCTTTCTTGAATGTTGGCACTATCGAAAATTTGTGTAGCTGGACTGCCTGATGCTCTCTTTATACGCCCATGTTCATTTTCTGTGTCTTGTCTCGCCTTCCTTTGCTTCTAATGGTCTGTTCTTTAGCAGACATACAAAGAGGTTTGAAATAGGGTTTAGATAAGAGGCTGCTGACATCACAAAGGCATCAAGTTTCAATATAATGAGTTAAAGCAGCGATTTTTCAAAGTGGGCAGGGAATTTTAGTGATTGCTTGCCAAGAAAGAAAAAAAAGACACAGAAGACAGTGCAGCTGACAGAGAGACTTGCAGGTGTTTTCTCTCTAAAATATGAAGATCTGAACAATTTGGGGAAAATATTTCAAGTTGAGGATTCTCTCTTTTTTTGTGAGCACGTATCTTTAAGAACAGTGGAAATTGCTAATAAGATTGCTTGGCTGTAATTGTGATCTCCTACTATGTTCACAATCTTCATATGACTAGAAAACGTACAAGTGTGTTTAATAAAATTTTGATATGCAAGTTTGACAGTGTTTCTCCTCTGCTTTTTTTTTCCCTGTCAGTCTCAAAAAGCAAGCCTGTCCGCTTATCTAACAACGATCAAATGTGAATTAGGATACTGTCCTGCACACATTACTAATTTACATGACAATGACAAGAGCAAGATTTTTCTACCAGGCTAAATTTAAAACAAAGGCTTAGTTGGTGAAGAAACATTAGGAATAATTTATGATGGCAGATGATGATGAAGCCATACAATACTGTCTGACGGGAATGTGGAATTGATCCTACAGTTTCCTGGATGGAGTAATGAAGCCATTCATCTTTGGGCATTCTGCAGAAGAAGCTTCCTGTAAAGATCTGAATGAAAGCTGGATAAGGCTGGTATACAAAATGCAACTTGACCTCTAAGAATATGAACATTTGAGAATGCTGCAAACCAAGCAGAGCATATTTTTATGCAGATGGAAGATCCTTGGCTAATCACTGTAGTATCTCATAATGAATATGAAATTGCTTTATGCTGAGTCAGACTCTTGGTTTACCTACAACCTTCCCCAACAAGGTGTTACTTAGATGTGCAAAGAGGGTTACTCCTGGAAATCATTGACATCTAATGACTGTGCTGGAAGGATCAGATTCAAAGAAGGGCATCTTTTTTGAAAGACATCAACTCTCTAAGATATCATTTTCAGAATAGAATAGAATAGAATAGAATAGAATAGAACAGAACAGAACAGAACAGAACAGAACAGAACAGAATAGAATAGAATAGAATAGAATAGAATAGAATAGAATAGAATAGAATAGAATAGAATAGAATAGAATAGAATAGAATAGAATAGAATAGAATAACTGTAGTGGTTCACTTAACAGCTCTGGCAAGAAAGGTCATAAAATGGGCCAAAAATCACTTAACAACTGTCTCACTTATCAGCAGAAATGTTGGGTTCAATTGTGGTCATAGGTCGAGGGCTAATTTACTGGATTGCTTTATTGTACACTGAGACTCACATCTGTGAAATGGGTGGCTATATATTATTATTATTGTTCATTGCACAGTCAGCCAGATGTTCAGATTGGATTTGGCATTTGACATTTTTATTCACCTATCGAGACCTTCCCAAGGACCTGGGATAGGCAGATATTGATGTTTGATGGTGTTAGTGGTATCATCGCAGGATATAAGCTGTTTCAAATAAAGCTGCCTCTTGCAATTGACTGATGGTGAATTTGTCAGTGCTGATGATGATGTTCAAGTGCAGCTCCAGATGTTTTGGGATTGCACCCAAGGCTCCTGCTACTGTTGGTAATACCTTTGCTTTTCTTTCACCACAGTCATTCTATTTCTATTTGCAGGTCTTTGTATTTTGTTATCTTCTCCATTTCTTTCTCTTCTCCTCTGGTCTATTATTTTTTATTAAATTTATACGCCACTCATCTTCCTACCAAGTGACTAAGGGCAACATATAAATGTAGTAAATAAATAAATAATATTCCTAGACGAAAAAAGTTTCATCCTTTACCTGTTTTAGGTTTTAGGACCCGGGAGGGTGAAAAGGGAGAGATAGAGTTTACCTAAAAAGTTGGTTGATTCAACCAACGTCTCAGAGCTGAACAACAACAACAACAACAAAATCCATGCTACATGTTTTAGGATTATTCGCGATGTCCTTCAGATCGTCCCTTTAGAGGAAGTATCAATGCTCATTTCTTGGTCTGAACAGAAATGCCTGTCAATTGTGAGTAAAGCAGGAAAAAAAGACAGTGTACCCTGTACCATTGCTAAAGCTGGGAACAAACAGGTTCCTTTTGTTTCACGGCCTTTCACGTGGAGAAGGATGGAAGGAAGACAAAATACATTTGCTGTGCTAACAGCACTTTCCTGAACCAGCACCTATGAGCTAAAAAAATGTTAGCAATTATAGATCAGTGGAGGAGAAAAGTCCAATTACCTTGATAATATGGCTTTTGATACTGCCACTTCTGATCCCCTAAAATGCCTTTTGTCCTCCACACCAACAGAGCAACTGTTTTTAGAGTTAAAAATGAGGGAAATAATTTGCAATGCCTCAAAAACTCCTCGTATGAAAGCTTTTCAAACACAACTATTTTCTCAGTGAGTCCACTGCTTTGAAAAAAATGTACAAAAGAGAAACAAAAAATAGAGTTTGGGACCAAAAGCCTTCAGTTATATCACATCCCAATGTTTTTCATAAACTCTGGTCATGAATTCCTCCTTGCACTGGTTTCCAATGTACAGAAGGCTGAAGTAGATACAGGACTGGCAAATTGGCAAAACTGTTGTCTTACTGTTTTATTTGGAAGGGTATCTGCCACAAAATGGTTTAGCCACATTTATATCACCTTGATATTTTATTCCAGAATTGTGAACATATTGACTGGATTAGAGTCAGCTGCACTGGTTTCAGGTGAGCCTTGCTTAGGCAAAACTGCTTGGCAACCGGTTCATATTTATGACCGTTGCAGTATCCGAAAGTCATGTGATCCCCTTTTGAGACCTTTCGACAAGCAAAGTCAATGGGGGAAGCCAGATTCACTTAACAACTGGGCTACTAACTTATCAACTGCAGTGATTCACTTAACAACTGTGGCAAGCAAGGTCATAAAATGGGGCAAAATTCACTTAACAAGTGTCTCACTTAACAACAGAAATTTTGGGCACAAATTGTTGTCGTACATTGAGGACTACCTGCAATCACTGACAGCCCCTCAAAGCTTAAATGTGTTCATTCATAGTATAGGTAGGCCTCAACTTGTAACCATTTGCTTAGTGACCCATTTGAAGTTATGATGGACCCACCTTGAGGCTACTTACAACCCTGATTCAAAGTTATGATGGTCATTCACCCACAAAAGTACACAGTGGTAAATGACCGATCTTTGGGCCCTTGGTAATATGTTGCATTTACGTCTATTTGCTGCATGACAATCACATGATCACATTTTATAATGGATTTGCTGGCTGTTGGCGAAACCATGTCCACGACAACCCTTTGATTTACTTAACAACCTCAGATTTCACTTAATGACCACCACAAAAAGGCCATAAAATCAGGTGGGTCACATGACTGATGCATTTTGCAACAATCACAACTTATACAATTGTGACAGGCAGATGATCATAAGTGGCGGATTACCAGCATTTCAAAAGTCTGTTTCAATGTCTTTAAGGAACCAAACAATCCATACTTCTGAAGAGCAAATGTCTTTGAACTTGGTTGCAATTAAACAGAGCCATAAAACCTCAGAAAAGAGATCCAAACAAAATACAAGCAGCTATCAAAATAATTTTACCACAGCTACTAAAATTACTCCCCAAAATAAGAAATTGTTTGGATCCTTAAAAATCTTAGCAATTTTTTTTCAAAAACAAAAGAAAACAAAACCCTTGATCCATTCACTAAACATGCATTATGTACCTTTATGGGCAATACCGAAACATGCAATAGAAAACATAAGTGTTGGGTTTAAACATGATGTGACTACATATAAGGAAATTCTAAGTTTGGAAAGGAATGTATGGTATTTAAAGCCATATAATATCTTACGAGAAGGAAAGATTGTTCAAACTTGGTTTCAGTATGGGCAATTACAGGCCAGGTGGAAAGAAGATCAGAAAATTGGGTTTTCAATGACTGATGAAAATTTGGTAAAGCAAATTAGAGATCAAGGTCAAGCACATATCAAACGGATATATCTTGCACTGATAGAAATTGATTCAGAGACAGAACTTGTTAAAGACTGTATGATAAAGTGGGCTCAGAATTTTCAAGAAGTTATTACAATGGATAGTTGGGAAAAGATTTGGGTGAGAAATGTAAAATTTACGCAAGCTCAAAATTTAAGAGAGAACTTTTATAAAATGTTTTATAGGTGGCATTTAGATCCTAAAAAACTAGCAAGTATGTATCCGAACTGTCAGCCTAAATGTTAGAGGTGTGGTGGTGAAGATGCAACGTATTTTCATATATGGTGGACTTGTAAAAAGGTTAAAGCATTTTGGATTAAAATTTGGTGGAATATGCAGAAGATATTTAAGAAAAGGATAAAGTTTTGTCCACAATTGTTTTTACTGGGCATTACTACTGACACTACTGTTGTGAACACTAAGTTGATGTTGAATTTAATTACGGCAGCAAGACTTTTAGTAGGGCAATATTGGAAGAAGGAAGAACTGCCGACTATAGAAGAATGGACTTTAAAAGTTTCCAACCTGGTGGAAATGGCAAAGATCTCAGCGTACTTGAAAGACCATTCGCAAGAGAGAGATATTGTGGAGTGGAAAAAATGGATTGATTAGATCCAGAATAAATATGGGACTAAAAAGTTTCACTTAGCATTTGAATAAGTATTGATGTGATATTTATATTGCTTGTAGTTATTTTATAAGAGTTAAAGTGCAACAGATTTAATAGTTATTGTTGTTTGCATATGGTAGATTATGATTGTTTTACTGTTATACCTTGTATTTAGCTCTGGGAAGTCGGGGAGGGGGGAGGGGGAGGGAGGGAGGTGTTGGGGAGGGTTGGGAAGAGGGGAGGGGGTTGGGAGGGGTTTTGTTTTGTTTTGTTGAAAATAAAATGTACTGTAAAACTTTTCAATTAAAAAAAAACATGCATTATGTACCGTCTAGGAGCAAAGGTACAAAAGTCTCAAAGTCAGCTGTTTTCTGACAAATATCTTATTGCTGATGCTTGAATGTAAATGTAACATTCGGACAAAGTGGAAGAAAATCAAGGTAAATGATATTGGTTCTCTAAATGCTGAGGTCTCCTAGGGCTGCCAGAAATGGGCTTTTAAAACAACCATGGAAAAGGAGTTGACAGATGAAAAGAAAGACTAGGAAGTGTAACAATAATGCAATGCCAGCTCATCATTCCGAAAGGGTTAAAAGAAAGAGATGCGGAAGAAAAAGAAAAGCTCGGGATTTTTACCTGCTAAATATGACAGGCAGCGTTAAGGCTGTTCTCCTCCAATCTTTAAATCAGATTTGGCTTGAACAAGAGACAGCTGTTCTTCAGAGCCTCTTGAAAAGAGGATCATCATTTTTTTTTTGGTGATGCATCCTATCTGGCTGGTCACCCTGTAATTTAATATTGAATGACATTCCCAGATAAGCCATTGTTTGACTACTTTGGCACAGTTATGTTCAGCCGAGCAACAGCAGCAGCGGGTAACTTTCTATCTGCTGAAAAAAGAAGCTGCGCTTGCAGAACTTTTGTGAGGAAGGGGGAGAAAACTTCCTAAAAATTTCTAATGCAAAAGGATTAATCCACCTGTCAATCAAGATCAGGGGCTGTCAAACTGGTGGCCCGCAGGCTAGATGTGTCACACATAGGCCACGCCCACCCCAGCTCCACAAAGGCAAAAAAAAACATCACGATACATCACGATATGTCAATCGAGTTTGACACCTGTGATCTAGATACAGGGCAGAGATTAACAAAGCTTGGAAAATTCAAGCTCCAAGCAACCAACCAATCAAGAAGTGGAAGGCTTCCATTCCGATGAAATTTAAATAATGTCATTCTAAAAGAGAGCTTAACTTCTCATCTATCCCATTAATCTGTTTGTTTCTAGGAAACAGAGTAGTGGTGTACATAGAGTTTGGTGGCTTTTATGCTCTCTTTTCTGAAAAAGATGCAAAGACTTAAGGCAAGGTTTTCCAGCCTTGACAACTTTAAGAAGTGTGGACTTCATTTCCCAGAATTCCCCAGCCAGTATGAAGTCCACACATCTTAAATTGCCAAGGTTGAAAACACTAATTTCGGCATTGCCAGATGATAGAACCAGAACAGCTTACCTCCCACATTTTGGTATGTTCCTCTGAAACAGGGGTATCAAATTGGTGGCCCGTGGGCTGGATGTATCACACACAGGCCATGCCCACCCCAGGCGAAAAAAATCACAATACATCACAATACGTCACGTGATGTGATCGAGTTTGACAACCGTGCTTTGAAACAATGTGCTCCATTGTAACTTTATATTTTCTAATAGCTCAAATTATAAAGAAAAACTTCCTTGAGTGAGTTGGATTCTTCTACCTGTTTTTTTTTTTGGGGGGGGGGGGTTGGCACCTCTGGTGAAGTCACTTACCACTGGAACTTGTTTGGGCTTTTCAGACTAGCAATGGCCCTAGATTCCCAGATAATCTCCTACCCAAGTACAAACCAAAGCTACTTCTGCTTAGCTTTAAAATTCAATCTAGATTGATTAGGTACTGTTATTTACTGATCTCCTTAAACTTTTGCAGACCCATTAAACATTGCCTTATCCATAGGTGTGGTGTGACTCTACCTGGTATATGGTCCTTAGCTCATAAATAAAAGCCATAAGTAACTATGGTTTTAGCTTGCAATTTTTTTCCCATTCTATCTTAAAGAAATAGTCTTTATGCAAAGCATGGTTTATTTTAATTCTGGTTTGTTGAATAAGTCACCATGGTTGAGTTTATACAATTTGTTAATCCAGAATTACAAAGATATGAGGAAACCAAGCAGAAATTGTTTCATGGTCTTATAAATTTCTTAAGTCATTGTAATGAACGTGTGAGTTGAAGTATGTGGAGAACCAAAAAGTCTATCCAACCCTTATAGTTTTGTATTCTGATTACCTTCCTCCTTCTTTGTGGCTTTGAATTTAGGCAGGTCTGAAAGGGAACTGATTCCATGTGGAGGGTGAACATAGTTCTTAGTACTGTCTTAAACTTGGGAATGGGACAACTTGTCACAGCCAACTCACTACAGACAACTCACCACAGCCAACTCACTGCAGGACAACTTGCCATGTCCAACTCACCACAGGACACCTCACTGCAGGACAATTTAACAATTTATTAAATTATTTAAAATCAATAAAAATATTTTAATTTTTGCCAGTCACATTTCATTCTGTCCTTCCTTTTGTATTTTTTCTTTAATGATTCTTTTCCACCATTTCTTTGATATTAGTGTAACTCTTGTCCAGGAGCGAGTTGTCCTGTGGCAAGATGGCTGTGGCGAGTTCTCCTGCAGCGAGTTAGCCCTGGCAAGTTGGCTGTGATGAGTTGGCCATGGTGAGTTGGCCATGGCATGTTGTCATAGACCCCTTAAACTTTGCTTTATTGTTATCCTAGACTGCATACGTAGCAACCTTTAGTCAACCATTGACCAGCTGGACTGCATACAATTTTGAAACATCTTACAAGAGCACAGCTACAACTCCTCGTGAGTCCTTTTCGCTGACTGCCTAAATCCACAATTTTAGCCTGCCTGCTCCCTTTACGAACACTTAAAACATGCTAATGTATCATCATCCAAAATAAGAAGAAATGCATCTTTTAAGATGTGACATTGAGAATGGAGTGCTCAGAAAAGATTGCTTTAATGAAGATATGTGGCTATCCTTTGACCCCTTTTCAGTTTAGATTAGTTAACATTAGATCTGAGTGGTTTGAACTAAATGAAAAGAGGAGAAGAAGGAATCAATTAGTCCTGGATATTTTAAGACTTTTACCTGTCTGACACTGTGTTGATACAAATAAAGACAAAGTCTGCAAAATTCAGTTATTTAGAGTCCCATCTGCATAGTGATTGTGGCATTAATGAGGAAGGAGACATGGTGGTAAAGAGGAAGGAGACCCCTGGAGTGCTCTGTGATAAGCACATGCCAATTCATAAAACCTGTAGAGAATGAAGGACTGCCCTATAGCACTGTATGACACTGGGTGCTGACCAACCACCCAGAGTACTGAGTGCTCTTTACATGCCATGGAGATGTGCTTGCTCAGTTGGTCATTAAATGTTTCCCAGCAATGATACACTCCAGCAGCAATTGAGTGATGCACCAACCGAGGAAGTGTGAGAAAAACCCCTACCGTGGTATGGCCATGCTCACAAATCTTCTTCACCATTTACCATTTCTTTGACACTGATGGTAAACGTGGAAGGTCAAAGCAAAGGTGGCAGGACACAAGACATCCAGTCATGAAAATTATGCAGTTGGACCTGGCTGCTATGTTCAAGCGTGTGTGAAATGGTGTTCCTTGGTCCAAAACGTGGACCTTAAACCTGTGGAAAAGGAGAGGGAGGAAGAGGAGGAGAGTGTTTCTACACACAGAGAGACACACATATAAAAGCAAATAAATTAATCATATACCTTTAGCAGTGAGCGTATGATCTTGAATGGAACTGCTTCTGTAACAACCTTAAATTAAATCTGCAAAGCACAGAAAGTTACACATAAGCGAAATGAAAGCAAATACCTATAAATGGAAAAATATATTCTCTTTCTCTTACGTATATCTGGTAAGGTCAGATATCTCTCACATCACCCCTACACTGCCTTGGAGGTAGCATGTATGAAAGAGAAATTTTATTTTATTTTATTTTTTAATTTTAATTCCATTTATATCCCGCCCTTCTCCAAAGACTCAGGGCGGCTTACAAGCTTAGCAGTAGCCTTCATTCTATGTATATGCCTGCTTATTAGGGCTTTCACACACACCCCAAGCGGCATTATTACAAAGTCAGCTTAATTGCCTCCAACAATCTGGGTCCTCATTTTACCTACCTCGGAAGGATGGAAGGCTGAGTCAACCTTGAGCCTGGTGGGATGCGAACCTGCACTAATTGCAGGCAGCTGGTGTTACTTAAGGAGGCATTAGCCCACTGCTCCACCAAGGCTCTATAGTGTAGGGGTGATGTGACAGATATCTGACCATACCAGATATAAGAGAAAGTGTGTGTGTGTGTGTGTGTGTGTGTGTGTGCGTGCGTGTGTGCGTGAGAGTGTGTCTGTATATACAGACACATACACACACACACAGAGAGAGAGATGTTATTCCATTCTAACTCCTACAGTCAGCCAGACATTCTAAAACATTTGAGACCGATTCCCTCATTCTGCAATATAATCTGATGCCATGAATTGTTTGTGTTGCCTTTCAGCATTTAGGCAATCATACCCTTGGTGCAAAGGAAGATCATTCATCCTGTACAGACTTCTAAGCACTGCATTTGCTGAGATCAAATCATTCCTTTATAAATATGCTTTCCATTGGAATAGTGATAGTGAGAATTATACCTTGAATGAATTTTTCCTTCATCACTCTAAAAATACAAAAACAGGACTCATCTAGCGTGAACTCTGCTGGGTACCGTCTTGAACTCAGGAGGAGGCAAAGAAATTATCTGGGTTTCTTTCGTGCTATATATATTGTATTACTTACTACGTATTTATCTCAAACTACTCCTGATTTGCATTGTTGCGGATTGTGTTCAACATTTTTCTGTTCCTTCAGTTTTGCTAAGCCTACTTTATTTTTGAGTCAAGGAAATTTCCAGTTTCCTGATTTTCTTTATTTTACCATTATTCTGTTTTAAAATGTAAGTTTCAGTTAAATGAAGACACAAATATTCAAAAGTCTCCGTGTAGATTCCTCCTGATAATTTAATGTAGATTTTCACTTCTTGTGCAATCCTTCTACATGTAGTTGGTCTTAGCTAACAACTGAAAATTACTATTATAAAAGAAGTTAGTACTTCTGATTAGAAATTGATAAGAATAAAGGCTGTTTCAGAACATGGGTAGGCAATTGGTAATCAGAGACATTCTGCTTCCAGCATTTTAAGAATAATGCAGCCATTATGTAGCCATGGATTGCTTAAGTGCCACATAGTTTTGCAGTTGAGTTGGAGAACTAATCACAGATTTTCATCCATTCATGCATTGCCTTTAGAAATATCCACACAAACAAGTACATTTCATGCTTCCTTCTAGAAAGAGATGGCTGGAGATGGGTGATTAAGTAATATGAAATATAGACAGGCAGGTTTGTGTGTGTGTGTGTGTGTGTGTGTGTGTGTGTGTGTGTGAGAGAGAGAGAGAGAGAGAGAGATGATGATGATGATGATGATGATGATGATGGTAACTAGGAGGAGGATTCTCCTTGTTTTCCATCCATAATCCAAAATGCCTGTATTTTCCAAATTTGTACAAGTAGTCCACAATTCATTTAGTGACCGTTCAAAGTTACAATGGCATTGAAAAAGTAACTTATAACCATTTTTTACACTTACGACCATTGCAGCATCCCCATTGTCCCATGATCAAAATTCAGATACTTGGTAACTGGTTCATATTTATGACCATTATGGTGTGCTGGGGTCATGTAATCAACCCTTCTGACAAACAAAAATCAATGGGGAATCCAGATTCACTTAACAACCAAGCTACTAACTTAACAAATGCAATGATTCACTTAATAGTAACCATGGCAAGAAAAGTTGTAAAATGGGGCAAAACTCACTTAAGAAATATATAAATGTATACATTTTGGGCTTAGCTGTGGTCTTAACCCAAGGATTGCCTGTACTTGCCGGTCCCTGGTTAAAATATTTGATTAATGCTGGAGCAACCCCAAAGAAAAATCCATTGATGCATATTAGTGAAAAGTTACTCTGCTTTTTTAGACACGGGGCCCTTTTAACTATCAGAGGGGTCTTGAATCTGCTCTTCATTTTGTTTGCAAAGTTCGTAATTCCTACATTTAAAAAGGAATTGCAAATCACTGTAGAGTGTAACTCAGTAATCAACAGGAGAGAGATTATAAGAAAGAACAAGCAGAAAAGTTATTTCCTTATTAGAATATCAGTGTGCAAACTCCAGTATATAAAAATGTAGGTTTTTTTTCAGAGTCCAGCATCTATCAAGAAGCATCACTGAATTTATACAGAGGTAATTTGGCCTTCTCCATCAACTTTATTACCTTGTCATGGGAGGTTTTTGTTTTGTTTTGTTTTTTCAAAAACAACAACAACAAGAAGAAAATGCTTCTGAACTCTGATACAGATTATTGCAATAAACTATTCATTATGATAATGCAACCTCTCAGATTGCTACATAAATTTAGAAAAATGAAAAGAAGTCACTCTGAGGTTGCATGGGTGACAGTGCATTATGTTTCAATGAATGCTTTTTCTCCAGCATGATTAAAGTAATGTTTCACAATCTACGACACTTATCTGCCAGAAAATCCACATATCCTAATCATGACACATAACAATTACCTGTATGTGTTGAAAAACAATAACCATGGCCTTAAAGAGAACTGAACTGGATCCTGAAAGCTTGCAGAATTTCATTGCCAGCTTCCTTATGAAAAAAATCACTTAAAAATCACTGTATGCTTGTACCAACATGTGTACTAACAGCAGAGCCTAAGACTAAAGTATGTTTTAATGAACTCTGAAAGCCGGGGCACTCTGCGTCTTCTGTCAGCTCCTGCTATTAAAGCTAACTCCATGGAAGCAAAAACTGGACTTTCAAAAAGCAGAATGGCATAGCCAGGAAAACAAACAAATGGGTCATTGAATAAATTGATTCAGTGTCCTCACTAGAAGCACAAATGGCCAGGCTCAAATTACCCTGCTTTGGAAACACTAACCATAAGAAGAGAATAGTACAGTTGGAGGTGACTTTGGAGATATCCTAATCCAAATCCCTGCTCAAGCAGAAGACCTACACTACTTCAAAGACCTAGCTTTCTGGAAAGGGTTTTGAAATTGAGAACATTGGAAGGAAAAGAGAAGAAGAAAATGACTAGCAACCAGGTCACGGGTCGGCAACCCGCGGCTCCGGAGCCGCATGCAGCTCTTTGAGCCGTCTCCTGCGGCTCCCAGCCGCCCGGTGCACGCACACCTCTTCGAACGGGCAGTGGTGCGCGCGCACCTCTCCAAATGGAGAGTGGCACTGCCCGTTTGGAGAGGTGCGTGCGCACCTCCCCGAATAGGCGGAGGTGCGCGTGCATCTCCCCAAACCTTTGGAGAGGTGCGTGCGTACCTCCGCACGAACGGGCAGCGGCGCCGCTCTTTGAGGAACCTGCCGCGGCCCGTCTGCAAAGCTGCCGCTTTCGGCAGCTTTGCAGACGGGCTGCGGCAGCTTTCTCGAAGAGCGGAGCCGCTGCCCATTCCGAGAGGTGCGCGCGCACCACCCCGAATGGGCGGAGGTGCACGCGCACCTCCCCAAACCTTTGGAGAGGTGTGCGCGTACCTCCGCGCAAACTGGCAGCGGTGCCGCTCTTTGAGGAAGCTGCCGCGGCACGTTTGCAGGCTGCCGAAAGCGGCAGCTTTGCAGATGGGCCGTCGCCGTCGGGCAACCAGAAACCGGTTCCATCTCACTTAAAAAAAATGGCAACCGCGTGCGTCCGCGCAAAAAAACGTTTTGCGCATGCGCAAAATGTTTTTTGCGCATGCGCGTGCATGGACACACGCACGCGGCTCCCACTTTTTTAAATTTGTGATGGAACCGGTTCCTAGTGGCTCTTTTCCTTTTTTAGGTTGCCGACCCCTGAACCAGGTGGACAATATGGGATATGATGGAAATGAATGCACTGTTGGAACGCTTCAAAGATTAGTTTAGGGACACATAAGAATAGAGAAAATCTATAGTCACTAAAAAATAAGCCCAATTTGGTGGCATATCATCTGTCTATCTGTCATATCTATCTATCTATCTATCTATCTATCTATCTATCTATCTATCTATCTATCTGTCTGTCTGTCTGTCTGTCTGTCTGTCTGTCTGTCTGTCTGTCTGTCTGTCTGTCTTTCTGTCTGTCTATCATTTATCTATTCATCCATGTCTATCGCCTATCTATCATCTCCATCCACATTTGGATAACCTATCCTAGCCTTTTCAAACTTTGTGTGTAAGACTTATTCTAACACATACCTGGAAAGCTGCTAAAGTGCACCCTTCAGTGTTCATATATGTAGAGTAAGTATCTACAAAGAAAGTGGTATTTGTATGGTTGGATATTTATGTGCAGATGCTAGAGATTTAACTCCAGTGTGGCTTCAGAAGCCAGAAGCATGTGATCAGGCTGCATTTCCCATTTGTGTTTTAGAGTAAGAGCTTCATAGAATATCTGAAGAAGGAAGAACAGCATTAAAATTAGCATTCTCTCACTGAGAACTCCTTTACCATAGAAACAGAATATAAATGTGCAGACTTCCAGTTTGGTTTTATTTATTTATTTAAGTCTTTTTTTCACAATGGAGTCATAGGATTGCCTCTCAAGTGATTGTAGAGTTTAAATGGCATTTTTGGCTATTTAAAATTGAAGACAGATGCAACCTATCATTCATTGACAGGATTTTTTTCATAATTAATAAGCAGAGCCCATCAGAGAAGTGGGAATGAGACATTAGCACTAATGGATCATTAGTAAATAACCATTTGAACTTAGTGGTGTTTTCCAAATATGATATAAGTTGAATTAGAGGGCAGCGGGACAGGAAAAAAAAGTGTGTTTTTATAGATATTTCCTTCTTTCCACATAAGAATGCATATATAGCAGCCAAAATAAGTCCTTTTTTGGCTCAAAATAGCCAAAACCATGCCAACAGAAAGCCCTGAGGACAATAGCTGCCTTCAATTCATGGTCTCCTGCCCTTCTGTAGGCTGAAAGTAATAGCCATTGTGATTCATAGCCATTGATTGCCTAAGTGTATCTTTCTTCCAACTAAAGAAGATGTATGTATTTATATTTTAAATATATAAAAAATTAAAGCCATAATCAAATAATAATAAATCCACCCATCATCAAGGAAAACATAGGCTTCGAAAGATTTCTACAAAGAAAGATAGAATATAAAACTGTAGATTGATATATATAATACGTGAGTTGCACAAACTAATACATAGAGACCAGTTAACAGTATAACTGTCCAACTGTTCCCTTTTTAATATTCTTATGTAATTAGATCATTCAGCTATTACAGCTTAATTGCTGTAAGAGTATTTTCAAAGATATGTTTGACATACAGGATCTGGGTGAATATCAGAAGCGTGTCCAAAAAATGAGCAACTTAATACAGAAATCAAAAGAAAAGAATAGAAAGGGAAACAATTACAAAGTGGTATGACTGGCAAAAAACCAAAAAAAAAATGGATGTAGGCCTCTCAAACCAGAACTCTTTCTGTTAAATCAAAGGTGTTCAACTTTGGCAACTTCCCAGCTGTGAAATTTGGGGAGTTGAAGTCTACAACAGGAGTCTCCAACCCCCCGGTCCATGGCCCAATGCCAGACCACAGCCCATTGGGAACTGGGCCACGGAAGTGGTGGGCAAGCATGTGCATGTGTGCAAATGTGTATTTGTGAAAGTGGCATGTGCACGCACATGAAACCATCCCCTTTTCCTCTGTTCACTGTTGCCACCGCTACCGCTCTGCCAGTTCGCCGAGCTGGAAAAGTTGGGGATCGCTTGTCTACAAGTCTTAAAGTTGCCAAGATTTGACACCTCTGTGTTAGATGCATAAAGAGGTCATCCTTCCCACAAATACTTAATGGTGTTCGATTGAAAGGCAAGATGCAATGATTGCAGCATAAGTACCAAAGTGCGCTCATCTGTACTGGAATACAAACATGGCCAACTCCCACGGCTCAGCAACTTATCAAATCATATCCCATTTGCTTCCCGAGACTCATTTCTCAGCTCCTGGATGCCAGTTGTGGAGACTTTTCCAGATACTAATTTTCCCAGGATGCCCTGGCATTTATGTTTTCCAGGACTTCTTGCACCTTGCTCTTCTACCATCAAATGCTGGGCAAACTCCGTTCTGATTTTGTTCCCTGTGCCATTCCCAGTTCTCAGATATTCCAATATAAAGTTTGTTCATCTCTAATTGTTATTCTTTAAAGTTGTGATGTAACTATCATTTAAAATATCTTGTTGAAAAGTGATTTAATATGATAAGGTATTGAAGCCACATAGCAACTTGCCAAAAGATAAAGTTGTCAGAATGATAAAATATCTTGGAAAAATAACACACACCAACAAGCATTATCTCAAGTGCTTTATAATATGCACTTGCTTAAAAAAATGAAAAAAAACAACACAGTATTTTATTCCTGCAATACCATTACTCTAATAGTTAGCAGATACATTCTTATCTAACAAAAAGATATGCAGTGAAACGTTTCCAATGGTAAGCAAAAGATACACAGCAATATTTCATTTATGTGATATGTACTTTACTTCTTTCATTCAGGAATTCAACACGCATTTCTTCTCTTCTTATGGGTCCAAGGCCAGCCTTTTGAGGAAGGGACACACCACCACATTCTTCAAGGCTGAAGGCACCATCCCTCTCTCAATGAGGCCAACACCACAGCATGGACCCAGCTAAAGGTCACCTCCTTGGCTCCCTCAATATCTCAGGGGGTCTGGATCCAATTTACAGGAAATCAAAATAACACCACTGTGAACACTGCATCCTTTGTCCAGGATCATCATCTCAGACCCATCTTAGGTCATAACACAAAGCTGACTCCCAGGCACCTGAGCCTGACCTCCACAGCCAGGTTGTAACTGAAGGAAGATTTGAACAACTTTATTAGCAAAATAGCTGGAGTATTTTTCTTTTGAATGTTCCGTTATTCATTTAGTATTTTTTAAAGACTTCCTTCAAATCATGGGGATTAGAACAGACCAAGAGTGAGTTAAGTGCATCTTCAGAGACTGAGAAGCCTTTTAAGCTGCTTTTCAATAGAAAGAGGAGAAGCTGGAGACCATGAACAGCCCAGAAAACCACCTTTCTTTCAGGATGTGATGGAATGTAGCCTGAATTCCCAAGAGGAAGGGAGAACATTCCAGAGGAGTAAGACGCAGCTGTGTTCAGAGAGTTTGTGTGAGAGAAAGAGGGTGAAGATAGCCCCTCCCTAATAGTTCTCAGAGTATGTGCTTCATGTAGCTAGTAGTTTGTTTCAGTTTGGCAAGATTCTGTCTGTAGGAATAGAACAAAAAAGAAATCTGCTTAGAATCACCATGTGCCTTTCTTGGTTTTTAGAGCCTGACACATAATTAGTAATACTTCTAATTACCTTTGTAGGAATTAATTAAGAGGAAAGAAGAGAAGAGAGAGAAATATAAAATTCTGCACTTCTCTCCTCCCAGAAAATCCTATTAGTAATACAGTACCAATATCACATTCATTAATATAGTCAGCTAAGGAATAAAATACCAAAATCTAATAGAGAAGAACTCTGATGTGGAACTCATAAAAATATTCCTGTTGCAATGGGTTTAAAAGTCACATATTCCAAATTAAACTCCAATCTATCAGCTTCCAAAACTCGCTACGTACAAGAATTAGATTCAGGTGAGTTCCAATCAAATAAAGATAAAACTTGATTAAAATCCCCAGCCATAATTATCTGGTCTCTAATCGAAGTAAATGGCAAATTCAAAACTTCCATGTAATATTTTTGGGAAATCGTTAGCATCATTGCAACTCTTCGTTAAAACTGTCACCAATTTTTTTTTAAAAAACAAAACATTCTTCTGGATCACATATTTCTTGTTCCACCATCATTTTGGGCTTTAATCATAATTATTAATCATAACTATTACACCTCCTGCAGACACTATTTATGAATTCTTGTCCAACTCATCTCTAGATAAAAGATTCTTTTCCTATAGAAGGTTATGACTTTCTTTCATTGAAATAATTTTAAAATTTAAGTTCCTCAGTGTAGCAAATATCTGCCTTTTCTTGCAGGGATATCTAAAGCCTTCCACAAAGTAATAACAACTTCAATTTGTGTAAAAAAATGCTAAAAGAAATCTTCATATGAATCCATGTACACATATCCATATTTATGTAAGTCAAAAGGGGAAAAAAGAACAGGGGGTAATGTTTTGAGATTTCAATTTTTTAAGAAAAAAACCAAAACAAAATCTCCCAAAATATTGAATAACAATTTAAAAAGCATAATTGTGATAGCTGCCGAATGTGTGGGACCTGCCAATGGAAGACAACTGAACATTAGCCCTTTCCCTCATTTTCCTGAGAACTGACAGATATCTCCTGCTCCTCCCCTTCATACATATGATTATGGCCAATGATGAAACAATAATGAAGCAACGGATGGAAACTAGTCAAGGAGAGAAGCAACCTAGAACTAAGGAGAAACTTCCTGACAGAACAATTAACCAGTGGAACAACCTGCCTCCAGAGGTGGTGAATGCTCCAACACTGGAGGTTTTTAAGAAGAGACTGGACAGCCATTTGCCTGAAATGCTATAAGGTTTCCTGCCTGAGCAGGGGGTTGGACTAGATGACCTCCAAGGTCCCTTCCAACTTATTATTATTATTATTATTATTATTATTATTATTATTATTATTATTATTATTATTATTATTATTATTATTATTATTATTATTATTATTATTATTATTATTATTATTATCTTGGTTAGATAGGATACCTTCATTTGAGGCCACAAGGAAGAAGCAGAGGAGATTCAGTAGGTGAGAGATTAACAGTTGGTTTCCAATTTCTATTTCTGATTTCCTCAGTCTCAACTGGAATGAAGCAACTGGATTTTTGGGAACTATGGGCTTTGACTGGGGTTACAGCATGCCAGATCTGTCTGGAGTAAAACCAGCTTCATCCATGATTTAACTTTGGATAAAAGGACAAATCTGACATCCACCACTTAGAACAAGGGAAGATATGGTCCCATTGGAAACCATATGGAAATCATAGCTATGTTGCGGTGGCCAATGTAAAGTTTTTCTCATGATGCTGAGCCAAATAGACAAGCCGGGGGTTTCTTTTTGCTGTTTTATTTTAATTTCCTAAATTCTTCCATTCAATTAAATTCTTTAATTTCTTTAAATTCTTGATGTCGTCTTTGATACAGGCAGTGAAAGCAACATACTGATCTGAGCTTTGTAAACATGGCACTACATTAATTAATTATGTTTTTATTTTCCTGCTGCAAATTCCCAATTGGGCCCTGAGTGAGACTCTGACACTGTGAGGTACAATGACTATGTTGTTTTGTTTGTTGAACTTTGCATGCAGGTTGCCAAATGCAAAAAAAAAAGGTACACTGTGAATCTGTATCAAGAAGAAGGCCTCAAACCAATAGCCAGCTAAACATATTTTTTTCAGTTGCTATAGCATTAATGGATTATATTTTGGGGGTAGGTCCGCTTTTGCAACTTTCTGATAAACATAGTCAATGGGGAAGCCAGATTCACTTAACAACTGTGTTACTAAACTCAGTGACTCACTTATCAACTGTGGCAAGAAAGGTGATAAAATGGAGCAAAGTTCACTTAATAATTCTGCCGCTTAGCAACATAAATTTTGGGATCAATTGTGGTCGTAAGGACTACCTGTTCTTGTCAGTATCTAAAGCAAGACCCATAACTTGATTTAAAAGATTTCAGTCAGTTTGCAACTCCAGGAACCAAAAAAAGGATGCCTTGTGATGTTTCAAGTCTGACTGCTTTCCAAGTGAATCTCTCTTTCACCACATACAGTATATGGTGGTACAAAAAATCAGGGGAGACATTCAGTCAGTAGTAACTCTGCATTTTTGTAATCAATTGAAAGAGCGAAGTCATTTCGGTGGTAACTCTTCTCCTAATTACAGACAATGAGTGCTTCAATTCAACTAGCTTTTAAAAACCCCTAGCATTGAAACATGTTTCCTTAATCTGAATATTCAGAATTAAAAAGCCGTTCTTATATGGCCAGGTCTTCTTTCTCCTGTAACAGATTCAACATTCAAAAGATTTTTTTTCTTGCTTTTCTTATCTCTCCGAAGCCTGCTGGTTTATATATATCCATCAAACCAAGCCTCATTTTACAATTTATTTTTCTCTCTGACCACAAGTTGTAGCACCCTTTTCTGCATAAAAAGAAAGACTCAGATGTTCATTTGGAATAATTGATGGTCATATCATCCAGTAGGCAACTTATTAAATAATTCTAGCTAAGACCCTACATGACATCAATAAAGGGCAGCAATTACAGGCATTTTAAAACTGACTTGGTGAAATGTGCAAAGATTTTCCAGATGAAATAATATCATTTACAACAGCCCTTTCATTCCCCCTCCCCAATTAATTGCATATTATGTGAACAAATTCCTTCATCTCCTTGGACCTCATTATTCAGTAAAGAGGACAGAATCAGAAATACAGGCTATTCCCTTTTACTGATACACAGTATTACTACTTATTTATGTCAACTGGTGTGGCATATATTTTTAAATAGTGAAATTTAACTGCACGTGATATGCATTTAAAAAAAAACCCTTTAGCTCTCTAATAGGCATTTGCAGTGATTTATTTGCAAATTGAAAAATGCCGATCACCAATGAATCTCAGGTACCAGTCCAATTTGGCAAGACCAAAAAGGGAGATGGGGATTTTTGTGGTGAAACAAGAATGAAAAATATCATCATCAGTGGAGAATCCAAGAGACAATGCATGTGTGCAAAATCTTCCTAATGAAAATAGGGAACTGATTTTTTTTTTTACTTTTCTCCCCCCCCCCAAAAAAAAATCATTCTATAAATTCAAATCCTTTGAAACTGACAATATATTCATATCTTTAGAATTGGACCTAGAAATCCCAATTTTTCAGCCTTATAGCAGACATGCTGCTTCATTTCTAGTTTTAGGTTTATAGAATAGGTTGGGCTAAGAAGGAATGATAGGCTTTTCCCAATCCTTGCCAAACATTTTAAATATTACTACACATCAGCACTTAGCAGAAAACAATAACACCCACATTGTCTTGGACCAATCTCAAAAAGCCAACCAAAGACTCTTAGTTCTCGAATGGGTGAGCACCTGAAAATCCCTTGGCTCGAGGCTAGAGTGGGAAGTCAAAAACATGTCCTAGAAGAAGACAGCAGTAAACAATAGTTGTCAGGCAAAATTACATAGCTGGCAAGAATCAAAGTAAATTTGAAGAAAGCCTTTGTTTCAAAATGAAATAGCAGCAGCATTCAAGTTTAGAAAGGGTAAAATGTTTCTCTGGTAAAAACCCACAATGATCCTCATGAATAAATTCCTGCAAAATTATTTTCAGTCTATCAGTTAAAATGGTTGTGAACAACTGGTAGTCATTCTTCATTAATGATATTGGCCTTTAGTTTCCTGTTGGAGTAAAATCTTGTATTTAGGTTTAGGTATTAGTACCATATTGGCCTCTTTCCAACTCTCTGGCATTTTTCCACCCTGTAAGATACAATCCATCGCATTTGGCAAAGGTTGTAAAAGTTCACCCTCAAAACATTTGTAATAAGAACCAGATAATCCATTTGGTCCAGGCATCTTTCCTAGTTTAATCTTTTTAGAGCTTCAGCAACTTCCCTTAGGTCTATTCTTAATCTATCTCTGACCCTTTGTAATCCTTAGTAAATTTTGTTTCTTAAGATATTCATCTACGTTCTGTAGCAAGATGTCACTTCCTTTATCTAAATTGAAATAATATTGTCAGTTAATACAGTATCTCCCACTCATAATTTCAATAAAATTTTCTTTTCTTTTTGTATTTTATATGATAGATAACTTCACTGGTTTATTTTCAAAATCATTTTTTTCATGCTTTATGTAATTCTTATTTATTTTCATTTCTCTTACTATTAACATGTATAATTGTCATCGTAGAAATTTAATTTGTTGAGAAATACCCATCCTCTTTGGAAATGTCTTTAATTTTTATTTTCTCTTTATTTCATCCAAAATAGCTTGTGTTTCCTCTTGAGTCTTCATTTAAAACTCACTGTTATGTTGTATAAAATACAATACTTCTAATAAAAGCTTTCCTTGCATCCCAAATCATTCTTCAATCAGTGCATTTATTTACATTATTTCCAAAAACATCCTTTATTTTTTTTCCTACACTCCTCCACTTCTTTCTATAACATTTTGTTCAATCCCCATCCAAAATAGTTAGATTTTATTTTATAAACTAAACTCAAAAGATTATGGTTCAAAAAAGTCTTGGGTAATGTCTTTACTTTATGAAAATTAGTAGCCAAGTTCTTTGAAAGCCAAATCATGGCCAAATCATTCTTTGAAAGGATTTATATATTTCAGAAAAAATAGGCATGGTCTCTTAAATTAGCATTTTTCTGCTTTCATATATCAACCAGCCCTAAATTATAGAGTTGGTATATATTGCGACATGTCCTTCTGAAGGTTCTTAACACACCAAAAGCCATTAACAAGCAGTTTCCTAAAGTGGTTAAGAAAGGAAATATGCAAACTCAGTGTGCTTTTGAAGGCACCGATCCACAGTTTATCCCTTGGCTCCAAGAGCACTATAACTCACTGGAGGCCATTGGCTTACAGTCTCTCATAGGGACCCACTGTTTGGTGCACTTGTGGGTGATCCTAGTTTCTCTTCTCCTTCTGGATGAATTCCAAGGTGTAACTGTATTCATTGGCTCCTCTTTCTACTGCAGTGATCAGATCAACTCTCACAGAACCACCTTTGGTCTGCCATTGCTTCCCCAGAAATGCAGTTATGTGGATTTTTTTCTTCTTCTCAATTTAAAACCACGTGACTTAGCAGCAGTTTTTGGATCAAATTAGCATTTTTAAAGTACCTGTAGTGAGATGCAGCAAAAAGCGTTATTCCACATATATTGAAATGTATCAATTCAATAACTCAACTAGGAATTATATCTGGGGGGGGGGGGTACTTGTCCTATTGTATATTTCTTGCAAGATATTATTTATCTCTAATTTAGCCGGGCTTGTCCATTCTCTTTTAGTCTTTCCTAGATAGCGTTTTCTAAAATAAAAGGAAAATGTTTGATCATGCCACACATGTCATAAAATGCAGATACTTTCAGAAAACATTTTCACCACTTCTTGTTGAGAAATAGTTTGTGACCTCAATCTGAATAGATGTCATATCATAATGTAATAGCGATAAATTTGCAGATAATGGCATTTCTTCTGTTACCCATCTGTATGGACAGAATTTGCAAGTGCACCAGTTCTAGTATGCAAATAAATGCTGATCTGAAGCTGATAGCTGTATTAGGTAGCATTGCCTAGTTATTTGCAAAGGGATATTATTTACAATATTTTTTTTATTTTGTTGTTGTTTTGTATGTATATGAACCTACAGCCATGATATGATTAGCTTTGATTGCCAAAAGTCATTTCGATCTTGGCTAATGACACCTGAGGTAATTTGACTATTTCTTCATTGAAACAAGCATATTGCATTGGCACTGTAAGTGAAAAAAAAGGACTAAAAGGAATAGATGAAGGTCATGCATAATGAAAATCAAATCCCGGTGTTTTATAGCTTAACTGATAAAATAAGACTGATAATTCACCTAAGATTATTTATAAGCCAAACATCCACCTCCTGTTCTAGGAAAAAGAAAGAAAATATACTAAAATATATATTGAGACATACACACAAGATTAGAGTCAAAAATTAAAAAGCGGACTTTGTCAGCAATTGTGAACTTTTCAACTTTCCTTTGGGTTTCACTCATTGCAAACTAACATGCTGTAAGACATAAGATCATTCTGGAGATTTTTTTTGGAAACCCTAAATATATTGGGGTCATAGATGCTTGAGGATACTTCCTGAAATATAAAGAGTAATAAATATACTCATTTCTTTCCTCCTCCTTTGAAAAAAAAACATTTTTGAAATGTCTAAAATATAAGCTCCAAATAAATAGTTGTTACTATTCAAAGGAAAGGTTTGTATGTATAATTTGTCATTCTCCCCAGACTTCTCACTTTTCTCATAATAGCAGCCATTAGTGAGAAAAAAATCTGATTGTGAGAATTGTAGGAAGATGGGAGAATCATGCTGGAATTAGCCCACTGTGCCCAGCTGTCTGCACGCCAAAGTTGACACAAAACCCACGATGTCATAACCATCATCCACACTCTCACTTACACATAATTCATTTGGGAAGCATTTTCATCTTCAGCTCCTATTTATGGAGATGAAAAAAATGCTTGCAGTTGGGAAAGCTTCTCATCCCTGAATGAAGGTTAAGAAAAACTTTCTTAACACTGGAAAAGGGAAGAAGAGAAAAAAGCTAGTTGTAGAAAGGTGACAGAACTAGCCAATGTCTCACCTTTGGTTGCATTTTAATTGCATCATCATTTTTTAAAGGATGTTACGAGATGATAAATTTGCTTGGAACGCTTCATATATATGTTTGGTAGGTGCTGGAAATTGGTTGAGGGTGGTTTCTTTTTATTGTTGGATTGCTCCATTTGTAGTTGATGTTTGGGTTTTTTCCCCCTTTATTTTGTATTTTAACTTTGTAGATAAATTAAAAAAAATTGACAAAAAGGAGAGTGGTTTCTTTCCAGCTCAGTGGAACAGTGGAAGTCTTAAAAGTAGGGTGTCTGTTTGGCAGCACGAACCCTCCATCTCTTGCAGCATTGCAGGCTAATTCTGCCAACTGCCAGGAGTTCAATTCTGACCAGCTCAAGATTGACTCAGCCTTCCATCCTTCCCAGGTCAATAAAGTGAGGACCCAGATTGTTGGGGGGCAATATGCTGACTCTGTAAACTGCTTAGAGATGGCTGTAAAGCACTGTGAAGTGGTATATAACTCTAAGTGCTATAGGTTAGGATAGGGTGAAGGTTAGGATAAAATAAAGATTGAGAAAGGTTCAAGTTAGATAAAGTCTTCTCCATTACTGCCCTCATTCCTTGGAACTTTCTTCTGGTGGAAAAAATAGGCCCTTAGATAAAATAAATTAGGTGCTTCAGTCCACCTAAACTCTCTGTGCTTCAAAGAAACTTGTCAAAACTTTTCTGTTTTCATTGACAGGAAAATTTTTACAATATGGAGATGGGATCTTATGACACACATGACTTATTACATGGATTCTGTATGAATTGGGGAGTTGTGATTTATTATTAAACACCATATCCTTGGGAATGGGTAACATCAGATAGTAAGTAAATTAATAGTTTATATTTGCAACTACCATTACCCAGATTTACTAAAACACTTCACTTTCTGGGTCTCATTGCAGTTGAGGTCCATATGACTGAATCTCATTTGATTGAATATACTTCGCACTTACAAATTAGTCTCTCTTCCTACATAGAAAAGGGTTGTAGTTTGCCATTCTCACCATTTTATACACTGCTCTTTCCACAGGTAAGGATAATTACTATGCCAAGGAGCATATGATGGTGAAATGATTTAATTTTTCAATCAAAGTAGGTTGAAGTGATTGACCCAAGATACAAGTTAAAATGAAACTATTTCTTGGAACTATGACTGACATGATACCACTGTCATGGCAGCATACAGTCCTGTCTTTCTAAATTTTGCAGCTCTCTTAAAAAGAGGCTAAATTGTCTAAAGTCTATTGCAAACTTCATGTTTTCCCAAAATAGGGAAATTTTATTCTCCAAAATTCTGCCAACAAAGTTTTTCTTCCCCTGGTAGTACACTTATGGTAAGATAGTTTGATGGATCCTTTGAAGATCTTTTTGCCACTTCTGGAAATTTCTTCTGTGCGATTGAAAAGTCTGTCAAACAAGAGTTTGAGCCTACCACTGTGGATTAGTTTTAATTTACTCTGGAGTTATAAAATCTGGTCTAAGTCTCATTTGATTTGTGCTTAGATTGTAAGCCGCCCTGAGTCTTCGGAGAAGGGCGGGATATAAATGGGATTAAAATAAATAAAATAAATAAAATAAATTTCTTAAAAGCCTTTTTAGCATTCCTATTTCTTTTATAGGGTCAGGGGGCCATAATGGAAATTTATCTATAATGGAATATGTAATAGCCTGTATGGAACAATTATTATTATAAATTGAAGAAAAATTGTTTCCCCATTACTTTTTTTTATAGATATTTTATTAGTTTTTTACTATAACAATGTCCAGTGCCTGGTGTACAGCATATTGTCGTGGTTTATATTTTAACAAGAAAAAATGTCAATAATAATTAATTAACAAACAATAATAATTAAATTTGATAATTCCATAATTAATATATTAATTAATGATACATTTCTTTGATCTTCCCTTCTCCCGTTTGTATTCTCCTTCTTCAACCATAGCCATAATATAATTCTTAATATTTTCAATATATAAATTAGATATAGGCATTTTTATATTTATACAAATAATAATAATCTCTCTATATAGCATTTTTTTCAGCTTATATTATTCTTATAACCATCATCTCATTAGTTCAGCGTACATTCTATTTTTATAATTTTTTTCACTTAAATTCCCTTATATTCAATCCAATTCTTATCAGTTATAATTTCTTCATATTAGTCATCTAACTATCCAAATTTTCCCATTTAGGTACATCCTCCCAATATTTTATATCATGTATTATAAAATACTATACTTTTTATCTATCTTATAATAACCCTAATCATTTATATTTTACTTATATATTAATAAAATTTTAACATTTCATATATTATAAAACATACTACAGTATATTACTTAAATCTCTTATCCTTCTTGTTACAAGGTCCCTTTGTGTTCAAAATTCTCTGTTCTTTTAGCCATATTCAAACTAATGTTTATTCATGTAATAGTCCATCTGGTAGGGTGAGTCAAATCTCTTGTATCTGTATCTGGTCTTCTTCTTTTGCCGAATAATTTTCCAAGTTGATGTAATCCGCTTACCCAGCAGTTCCTGTATCTTTACAAATGTTGGGAATACAAAAAATGAAGTAAGTAAGATAGATACTTTCTGTCTCCCAAACTTTGATGGTTCTCCTGATAATTCCATTTTTCTTGTTGTATCAGAACCTGATAGATTTTTTCCTGTTTGTGTCAAATTGTAATTCTTTTCCTTTGTAGTTTCATCAATTTGATCATACTCTTCTAATTTGTAGTCTTTATGAATTTGGTTAATTGTATATTATGCATAATTTTTATTTAGAATATGATTATTGTAACTATAATCCTGTATTTAGCTCTGGGAAGTGGGGGGGGGGTTGGGGTGGGAGGGATTTGGGGATATATTGTAAAATTTTGTTTTTGTAAAACTCTTTAATAAAAAAATAATAATTTGTAGTCTTCTGTCTGATTTATTTGTGTCTTAGTTGTTGTTTCCTGGGTATTTTTAATTATAAATTTAGATTGGAAATATGCTTATTTAAATCATCAAAGTTGTTTCAGATTTCCTCGTGGTTTGAGTCTATTGTCATTTGTATTTGTCCTAACATTACATATATTTCCTCCTGGAAAGTATTTATCTTGCCTTGAAGTATTGCTTCTGGAGGCCCTTGATTTTCCATGCTACGTCCTTCAGGAGAAAATATTGAATGTGGCATCCTGTCATTTTTTTGATAAGTATATGATATCCATGTTGTGTCCCCCCCTTCAAATAATCTTTCATCAATGTTTTAATTCAAAAGTCAATTTATCAGTCAGTCAAAATTACAGTTCAGTTTGTTAAATCCTTCTATTTTAAATCCTTTCTACAGATTCTCCTCTAAAAGATTAGCCAAAAAGCCAAGGTTTTTCTTTTCCATAAACAGTTCTTAGATTTAAGCAACAGTCCAGGTGTTTGTTTGTTTTTCTTTCAAACACTTTTTAATCTTCTAGCTTTGTTCCCAGCTGTCTTCAAGGTTATTTGCAATTCAAAAGAACAACTTTTTCTTTGTTTCTAGGCACTCTGCCGATTTCTAAGTCCTTATTGTTAGTGTTCTATTCTCTGAGTCTCCACTAGATGTCAGCAGTTATTTCTTTTTTCAGTTTTTTCTTTCAATCAAAAACTTATTTTTGTTATATATTTTTATAATTCCATCCAAAAAAAGGGTATAATCTTGACAGTTTTTTAGTTCCTAAATTTGTCCAGACTGAAGTATTTTAAATCAAATTTTAATATATATTTCTTCCCTCCTTTAATATTAATTTGCCACTTCCATCTGTAAAGGAATGGGGATATAGTCCCCTCCTTTCACTTCTGGAGTTTTTCTTGCTTTGGGGAAATTTTCAAGGATATAGATAGTAGATACAAGAAAGAAGATCAGTACTCTCACCAATTCCAAGCACACTGTTTTTAGGTTTGTGCTCTGTGATTTCAGCTGCAAGCAGCTTGGGCAAGATGCTGATCTCACGCTAACCTTTCTCCTGTCAGGTTTGGAGGGCTTTCCCTAGATCAAACAAAGTGGTTGCCATCGCTTCATGATCAACGGGGCACCCCCCTTCATGGTTACTTCTCTGGTGCAACTTCCAACCCATCTAGGGTCCCCCAAGCAGGAAGAAACTAGCCATGGGAAGCGGAGGACCGCTCACGCGCTGCCATGAGCTGCGGGTGCAAAACCGGAAGTCCTCCCATTACTTGTTCTATAATCTCACATTTACTCACAATTTAGCATTTCCATCAACTGGAATATACAAAGAATTTACTTCAGAGTGTACTGCTAAGAAATCTTCAAGAGAATCAAACAGGGTGCCCTGGAGAGAAATAATCTCACATCCTTCCATCACTGACATGCTAACCTTTTGTTTAATAAAACTCAAGGAGAATTAAAGAAAAGTGCTATCGTATTTTCTCATCTTTAGACTATCTCATCTTCTGACTGACTATACCAGGATGGTTATCAGCTGACTGAGAAATGCCAACATTTTTAACCTCTGGCAAATTCAGACAGAACAACAGTAGCAATTGGTTATTGGGCATTTGATCCCCAATGATAAAAAAAGATATTTGGGGAAATAGATTTACTGAAATTATTGCAGAGTCCAAAGCACTGCTTTCATTGGTGGAGACATACAGTAAATATATTCTTCAGGGCTATCGGAAGGCAATCTACCAATCAAGATTCAAAACCCAAGCAGATTAACTAATGTAATAAATTGTTTATGCCACTACAGGTAATCCTCAACTTATGACCACAATTGAGCCCAAATTTTCTGTTGTTGAGACATTTTTTAAGTGAGTTTGGCCCTGTTTTATGACCTTTCTTGTCACAGTTGTTAAGTGAGTCACTGCAGTTATAAATTAGTAACCCAATTATTAACTGAATCTGCCTTCCCCATTGTCTTTGCTTGTCAGGAGGTGGCAAAAGGAGATCGCATGACCTTGGGACACAGCAACAGTCATAAATATGAACCAGTTGCCAAGCATCTGAATTTTGATCACGTCATCATGGGGATGCTACAAAGGTTGTAACTGTGAAAAATGGTCATAAGTCACTTTTTTCAGTGCCATTGTAACTTTGAAAGGTCACTAAATGAACTGTTGTAAATTGAAGATTACCTGTATTCTTGGAGAGATTAGGAGCAAGGTTTCAATTTGCTCAATTTCCAGTGGCTAGAATGATGTCTAAGTCAGATTATCAAGTCAACAACTTGAGTTAAAATCATCCAGAAAAATAAGAGGGCTTGGGGGAAAATTTTTATTACATCCATTACATATAAATCTAATTGTTTCCAGATAAAAACAGTGAACAGTTCAAAGTGAAGATTGATATTAATAAACAAGAGCTTCCATTTCCTGGTTCACATTTGAAAAGCCATGCCACTTGATCACTAGCTTGATCAATTTCATATTTGAAGTCCATTTGACATTGCATGCCAATCCCGCTTGGGCCTACTTTTACTATTAGTTGAGTGCACAGAATGCCTTTCATATCCATTAATATTAATTTCTGCTAAATAATTATTTTTTATTAATTTAATTAATAAATTAATCAGATTAATTTCTGATATTAATCTCCCCTAAATTAATTAAAACTTATGCCCTCCCCATCATACCTTTTCTTGTTCTAGCCATAAGAGCTATTTCAAAGATTAGCTTTTGCCAAGGTCCTGAATAGGTAAACTTCGGTTTATTTTGAAATATGAGTCTATGGTATCTGATAGTTTATCTTTATTATGTCTTCCTGAATTATGCAGCTCTGCTGTTGGCAGAATACCCAGCTATATGTCCTGGTATATGTTCTTAAGGAAGACATATCTAAATCTGTAGATGCTAAATTAACAGGATGGTGTACCTTGGTGCTATTTGATGTTTGATCAATTTTATCAATTAGTTCTCCTAACATTCTTGGTTTCAATAGATTAAAGATGGAAATATCCAGTTCAGATTATTGGGTTACAGTGACTAGATCCTTGTTTACATAATCCATGATTGCACTGGCTGTATCAAGTAGTTTAAGATTGGGAGGAGAGGGAAATTATCCATCTATTTTTCTACTGGTTAGTTGTAATCTTGTCTAGTCTTAGAAAGTTTATATAATAAAAATACAGTACTTTTCTAGCATAACCATCTAGCATAGGCACAATGTAGTTATTTTAAGTCCTATACTGTTTTCATTTCTCCAAATAACTTAACCCTCTAAAATGTGTGTGGGATTTATTTGATTAAAAACTAGAACAGAGAATTTGGTACACTTCATAAATTTCTTTTGAGAGTTTCCATCCTACATTTTTTCCCAGCCCACAGTTGATATAATGAAGATGAAATAACTTTAGATAATGTAATGCCAGTCAGAATTATTAATCAGTTAGTTTCATCATGAACAACCCAACCATTGCCTGCTACAATACCAAATTCTGTAGGAATACTTTGAGAGGTATAACCACTTGAGAGACTAGAAATCTTTATTTCATCCAATTTATTTTGGAAAATATAAACAGATAAAAAGAGAGTAGTTGCTGGGGTGCATTTCCTGACTGGATAGAATTTGAGTGTATATATGTGTGTGTGTGTGTGCACGCGTGTGTGCATGCATGCATGCATGCATGTGTTTGTGTCTCTGGGTGTATACATGCTTGATTCCTGATGGACTGTCTGGATAAATCCCCGCAGTTTTCTTGATAAGCTTTTTTGCCATTGCCTGCTATTTAAGGCTGAGAGTCACTGGCCTAAGGATGGCCTTGTTCCCAAGAAGGACTAAAACTCATGGCCTCCCTGTTTCTTGCCTGGTGCCTTAACCACTACACTCAAATTGACCTTATAATAGAGTTCACATTTTCAACATTCATTTTCAGGGCAACTTGGAGGAACTGTTAATTCTTTTTCCTCAGAATATCTGCCATTCTCTGTGGTCTTTTGGCTCTTCATTAGGTAGTATCAGTGGACTTGAGCGGATGTGTGAGTAAACAGGAGTTCTGGAAAACCTTGGTATTAAAATGTTTTGATGAGAGCACATAGCTTTCAACCTAAACACCTCATCAACTTTATGTGAAAATAGTGCCACTATTGCTCAGTGTGAATTATAATTTATAGGGTAGGTAATCAACCCTTGCAATAGCCTTGAACTGGACAGCCAGTGGGGACAAGGAATGAATAAGATGGAGAAAGGAATACTTTGAACCTAGTGAGATAACTGTTTGGCTTTGGATAATTAAAGAACACTTGTTTATTTTTAACAAGTTGTAAATGTCAAGCAGAATTATTTCCTTCTTTTAGAGGAAGTACTATAGCTGGCAAGAGAAAAGTCAGAGCTTTTAGGTTAGGTTTCTTTATGGTTTAAAAACTGTTCTCTTAAGCTGGTGCAACTAGGATTGTTGTTGTTGTTAGCTGTGAAGTTGTGTCTGACCCATTGCGACCCTATGGACAATGTTCCTCCAGGCCTTCCTGTCCTCTACCATCTTCTGGAGTCCATTTAAGCTCACGCCTACTGCTTCAGTGACTCCATCCAGCCACCTCATTCTCTGTCATCCCCTTCTTCTATTGCCCTCAATCTTTCCCAGCATTAGGCTCTTCTCCAGTGAGTCCTTCCTTCTCATTAGGTGGCCAAAGTATTTGAGTTTCAACTTCAGGATCTGGCCATCTAAAGAGCAGTCAGGGTTGATCTCCTCTAAGACTGACCGGTTTGATCGCTTTGCAGTCCAAGCAACTAGGATAGCAATAGCAATAGCACTGAGACTTAGATAACACTCCATAGTGCTTTGCAGCACTCCTGGGTGCTTTATGAAATCTGGATCCTCATTTTACTGGTCCTGGAAGGATGGAAGGAGGGGTCAACCTTGAGCCCCTTCAGGATTGAACTCCAGTCTGTGGGAAGAGTTAGCCTGCAGTACTGCATTCTAACCACTGCACCACCAAGGCTAATAATATGCTACGCGCCTCGTATCTCTATTTTCGAATCAAATCTCTGGTCTTGAAGTCAAATCCTGACCTTCCTTCATAACTAGTCACTAGACTCCTGTCTTTTTTGTTCTCAAGCTTATCCTTTCCACAATCACTTTCTTTAACCAGATTATTTATCAAGTTCTTCACCACCCTTTGGGTTGAGAGGTTCAGAGTTCTTGATGTTTTGAATCTTCTTTAATGCAATGATGTTTCTTATTAATTCCTTTATGGGATTTCTTTTGCTTTTTAAACTTTTCTGCTTGGTCAGATGTTCTGTAATTAATGAAGCAGTCAGTGGAGGAGGAATATTGACTTCAGCAGGTGTCCTTGCCCTACTTTTATATGATTTATGTTGCAGTGAGGCCAGTATTTTTGTAACCATTTCAGCTATAGTTGTTAGTAAAGCTCTGCATTCTTCCAATAGCTGATTTCTAGGTCCCACACCGAAACAATGCTTGTCTGTAGCTTTGCTAATACTGGTACTCCTTGACTTACAACAGTTCATTTAGCAACGATTCAAAGTTACAACATCATTGAAAAAAGCAACCTCTGACCATTTTTCACACTTACAACTATTACAGCATCACCATGGTTATGTGATCAAAATTCAGATGCTTGGCAATTGACTCATATTTATGACAGTTGCAGTGTCCCGGGGTCACGTGATCACCTTTTGTAACCTTCTGACAAGCAAAGTCAATGGGGTATCCAGATTATTAATTTATCAAGTGCAGTGATTCACTTAACAGCTGTGGCAAGAAAGTTCGTAAAATGGGGGTGGGGCAAAACTCACTAAATAAATGTCTCACTTAGCCACAGAAGGGATGGGGTCAGTTACAGTTTTAAGTCCAGGACTACTTGTATGAGAGTTCAACTCCTGGCATGACTGTTGTGCATATTTTGCACAATGGGTGGACTCAATACACAGACTCTAAAAGCTTGTCCTTTACTTCGTTTCTCCCATCCTGTTCACCATTCGCTACTCCATCTTGTACCAATTTCCTTGGAGAAAGATTTAGATTAGCTGTCAAAGTAGCTACCTTTTCAGCCTGAGTAATCCCAACAGCCAGATTATTTAGTAGCTTCATTATGTACTAGAGTGCAAAGGCAGAATCGTCCTATTGACCAATTTTATTAGTTTATTATGTGATATACCAATGGGTCATTTGGGGTTGACTCTAATGCATTCTTATCCTCATCAGCAGGTATTAGAAGAGTGCCATATGGGGAAACAAAAGTTTGTGATCTTTAGCTGGTCAATGCAGCTGTTATTGTCCTTCAAGAAGCATTCCTTTATTACAGGGGTCTTCAAACTTGGCTCTTTTATGATTTGTGAACTTCAACTCCCAGAATTTCTCAGCCAGCATGCCTGCCTGAGGAATACTGGGAGCTGAAGTCCACAAGTCATAAAAGGGTCAAGTTTGAAGACCCCGGCTTTATTATCTTTAAGAGTTGGCATTAAGCCTCATCTTCTACCACCCTCTCTGGTAAGGACTACCCTGTGGGGATCATCTGGGAAAAGGCAACCCTCAAAATGCTAAGGCAGAAAGATCTTAGCTTGTTGTTCTTTGCCCCCTAATTAGTTTTTTTCTGTGGTTGTGCATCACTTTGGAGGTTTCTCTCTACATTGTGTTTTTTCTGTTGTTTTTTTGTTTTTTACAATTTCCCAGGTACAGTACATTAAGCATCCTTATACTGGAACTTCTACTTGCCTCCTTGAGGTAAATGTGGTGGGCAACAAACAGACAAAGGCACATCACTGTTGCTAAAAGACTAGGCCTGTGAAGTGTTGTGCCGTTTAGCCATTTGTAAACTTGATTTGACCATTTTGAGGATCATAGAATAGGAAATACTTGGAATTTGTGGAAGCTGTTGCTGTTGCTCTCAAATATTGATGTCCAATCTGTGTTTCCTCCTACCCTCTCTTCCTTTACTGACTGGGATTCTTATGGAATCAATTGGTAAAGATGTACTGCATGGTCATTTAAATTGTGCATGGATGAGTATACATGCATACCTACTGCAGTTTTCCAGTGTCCATATGGATGTCCTGAGACAAGTGCCACTGGTGGATGTATGTTGACATGGGCTGAATTTATTTATACTGCTCATTGATGAATATTCTTCCTGATTGATTGATTGATTGATTGGCAAAATCTAAGGCTGAACTCTACTGAACAAAATCTTTTGAATCAAACTTAACCCTTCCAAGCCATGCTTGAATTCTGGTGAGGACTTCCATGTCATTTTTTTGGCAACAATACAGAAATCCTTCTTGCAGGATTTTCTTTTCTTCTCAGTTTAGCCTATACTCTGCATAGAGTCTACTGCTCTCATTCCATGTACCAGGTAGGCCCAACTCAGTATCCTAGCTGGGTTACTAGCTAGTTCTATGCATTATAAACTTTTTAATGTGTAAATGTCATGACTGTACTCCCAATTTTAATTTGGAGAAATATCACACTTACTATCACTAGTATGCAAGTAATATTTTGCTTCTTGAAGAGGCTTAATTTTTTTCCTAATAATGGTCTCACTCACTAATCCAGAATATGAAGAGAATAATTATCCCTTACTAAAGAGATTAAAAATATGTGAGCTATTTAAGCAAGTATATTCTTTTCTGTGGTAATGCAATATTTAGGTTTATTTCCCAAATGACTCCTTTTGCAAAAACCCTATGACTCCTTGCTACTTGTAGATTTTAAAAGAAGTTATAGATTGTGTTCATTCACACTGGAGGAAAAAAGTGAGTCATTTTGTATTTATTTTTCTTCCTCAGAATCTTAAGATTTAATATGTCTCCAGCCTTAGTTCGGCTGTTTCAGTACAACAGTTTTATAGCTGCTTACTGAACTCATAGCATATTCTGACAACTGATCCATACATTCTGGATTTTTAAATGTTTCACTCCAAAGATAAGGAGAATTTTATTACACTGATAAGTGCATTCGTCAATATTTTATTTTCTTCAGCAATTGCAAATGTTTTCTCTTTCTGGTAGCACACAGAGTCCTGAATATTCAGAACATGGAATTTTGTTTAAATAGATGTGATTACATTCCAATGGCAGTTTTGTTCTATGTTGCATTTAATTGGATACATTGTATTATAACAATGGTGCAAATCAGTTCAAGATAATGGAGTAATGAAAGCTTTAAAATCTATGTGTGTAAGTCCAACCCTCTCATCCTTTTGTAGTGAATGGGTTCAAGCCCCTTCTCATTTAAAGTATAAATTGTATATATTTACAGATTTGCTTAAATTATACTTTATTGCCTTTCCCAAGACTTAGTGTGGATAACAATACTTATAGGATAATGTAGACCTGGCCCAATATCTTCTCTATTATTTTTTCCTATCACTTCTCAGTATGATATAGGAACGTGTGCTTTAGAAATTATTTCAAAGAAAAATCTGGAGGAATCATCCTGGTAAGATAAATTCAAATCAATTCAATCCCAAGGGAAAACACCATAAAGGAATTCCCCGATTGAAACTTGGAAACTTTGCTTTTGAATTTTTGTATTCTGTATTATAAATTAATAAAAACTGTACAATTTGAAACTCTGAAGTTTCATTTCTGTGGAGAAATTCAGAAAAATTGTCCACTCAGTTTTCATGCCCAAACACTCCATGGATATTTTCAAAAGGAAAGTTAAGTCCAGTTCTAATGTAACTGGATGCTATACTTAAGGAATAGAACATCCTACCTCTTGCATTTGATTTGAGAGAAATGAGCTAAGAGCTCCTCTAGGCACTAGCATTGCCTTCATTAAAAAAAAACACTAATCAGTTTGATGCCTCGGGTAAAGTTTATTGCTCTACACTGGATGCTGTTTAATCCACTTCTTAGGAAATACATTATGTTCACAGAACTTTACAGCTAAAAGTAATGCTAGGAAAAATTCCACTGAAGAAAATGGAAGCTTTCTAGATATAAATATTTTGTAGAGGATCCAGTTTCTCACTTCTACTGATAACAGAACTCCTATCTGTATCTGCTAATTTCAGTTAGGAATACTCCAGTTCAGATTTTGAGTGCTGGTAGTAAACAACAAGAGAAGAAAAGTAAAGCTTCACTTTTGTTCTTGACGTTTAAAACTAGACTTTTGAGACTTGCTTCTGAATTTTGTAATAAAGAAGCAAGCGTGTATTATTATAATGTCTAGTCTCAGGTAGCACTTTTTTTAGAATTAGGAAGTATTGTGTACTTCTTTATCATTCATTGATTATTCCCTTTGAAGTTGTCCAGGTTAAACAGGACATCACAGCAGGGTTATCTTCAATAATGTAATTCTGTTAATGGAATTATTGGATTCCATTAATATAATTCCAGACTGGATTATTCAAAAGGCTGGAGGTACTTTCAAAACAGATCTGTCAAAATAGAATGGAAGGAAAATTATGAGAAAGCTTACTATACAGGAGGAAGTCCTTCAGATAACAATGGATGCTGCTCCCAATTCACAGTATACAATTTTTAGTAGCTGAAATATTTTAATCAATGCTGGATCCCCAGATTTGCCCTTGAGAGGTGGTTTCCTGGGCTCAACTGCAGCATTTGCAGGGATTAAAAAATGGGGAAAGTATGGGAAAGCAAGAAAGTGAACTGATGCCTCCTTAAATACCATGCCATATAACTCAAATGGTTCATCATGATTTCCTGTATCTGAAATTTGTTCAGTGTCTACATCTGTTGAAAGCAAGCTTCCACCCTCAATAAATCAGGTAGTCAGTGGCAACTGAAAACTATGAAAATAACTATTATTCCTTTTGCAACATATATAAAGGGAAGTGTGTATGTGTGTGTATACAGAATTGTGCTATTATCATTGTCAATCATTATCATCATCATTTTATATTTTTATCCTAGTATTAATACCTGATTTCATAGATGTGTGATGAATTGTTTGCTTGGAGACACATATCTCTTTTTGATGGTACCACCTTCAAATAATAAAATAATATGAGAATTGAACAGAAATGGCTTGAGGGGAAAAATTCCATGTGTGTTGATGAGATATGACAAATGGCATTCAGAATCCATTAGCTATTGGCTGCAGAGTGTCATTTTATAAGAGATGTGGAGAACAATCCAATAATAATTAAAATAGCAAGCAAATAGAAAGTTCAAAATAAACAAATGGCTATTCACATTATGTCACCTGAAGGAAAAAAAATCCTTCAAGAGATGACATCATGATTATATAGTGTAGACAGACAATTGGATAAGCATGAAACAGTCTCTAGTAGTTAATAATCTACATTTCAGTATTACAATGAATGTGCCAACGTCTGGATATGTTATAACTGTTTGGAAAGATAAAAGGGGGCAGGGCATGACACCCAGATTTTCAGCTGGACAGGTATTCTCCAGCATGGTGTTTAGATGAGCTGATGGATGGATACTCTGTCCCTAAGATCATATAAGTTTACTATCATTCAGTTATCAGTCAACAAATGTCAAGATTCTATTACTCTCTCTCATGCCAAAGGATGGCTATATCTTACATTCTTAAATCATTCATTTGTGTTAGTGAGATATAATCAGCCTCTCCTCTCCCTTTTATTCTCTCCCTCTTCCTCCTGCTTTCAACTCAAACATGCTCAAGTTAGAAAAGTGAAGAAAGCTATTGATTTGTCTTGATAAAGAACTCTGTTCCAAAAGTAAATAGCACTTACTCTTTTAACAGAGTCTCGGAAAGTACCTGGAGCCATGTTTCTTTGTTGAGATTCTTCACTGCTGAAAGTTTTGTTCAGATGCTTGTAATGCTCTTCTATTAATGAAATAAACAAAAACTCATTTCCCACAGGCTTTAGAAAAATCCATGAATGGTATTCAAAGTGCTTCTAGCAATGGCCTAAGAGAGACAGAGAAATAAACAAAACACTTCAAATGGTATGTATGATTTCTGGAGCTTGGCAATAATTTTTAATAATATAAAAATAATTCATGTATTTTATATTTTACTTAATAGAAAAAATTCTATTAAAGCTCTTAAAGATTTCTCAAGAGCATCCAGTTCATCATTTTGAATTATTGTGAGGCTTTTATCTTTCTCAATTGCTTTTTCCACTTCTCCTCAACAAGGGTCTTGAACCCATGTTTTAAACTTACCAAAATTCCTCATTATATGCAATCATGTGTTGCTTCTAGCTTGTCCTAAATAGCCGGCGTTTACACAAAATAATATTTTCTTACGTCTTGGCATCTCAGGGAACTGTGTGTGATTTAAAAATGTGTATTTAGTGTATGGCATGAAATAGGTGGATTGCAATAAGTAAAGGTCTATGAAAAGAACACACAGCAACATGATACGCATAAGGTGAAGATGTGTGGTCAATTTTGTAAGATATAAAAAAATTCAAGAAGTTATATGTTAAGTAACATTTTAAAATAGATTAAAATAAAACAAATGTTCTGTATATTAATATCGAGGCCATTTATCCAGTTAAGTGCAGTATTTGTTAATTCCTCCTGCATAAGCTCTCAGATGGCAACCAGTCACTATACGATCCAGTGTCTGCTAGGGAACAGCGCAGTCACATTCAGACGAAGATACTCTGGCCCATTTAAACAAGAAGTCTTGAAAGGAGTCTTAAAAGTTTTGAGTCTTTTTTTTTAATTTAAAAATAAAAATCTTTGTTATGCAAAAAAACATGGGGAATAAAGGGAATGCGCACACCTGCAGTTCATTCTCATGACAGAAACCTTTCCTTCCTATTATGCAGACCCTGACATATAAAATAATTAGGAGAAATTTGGTGGTCAACAGTATTAAGTATCTGGAGGTGCAGATAACTAACAATCTGACATCATCCTTAATGAAGTGTGCAAGCCAGTGTCTGCTTTTCCTGCATCAGATGAGGAGAGCACATCTTTCTCCTTCTGTCCTGGCCACTTTTTACAGAGGCAGGATTGAGAGCATTTTAACAAACTGCATCACTGTCTGGTTTGGTGGCAGCAGCGCCTCAGATAGAAAGTCCATACGGAGAGTGGTAAGGACAGCTGAGAAGATTGTAGGAAGCTCACTCCCTGGTATTCAAGATGCTGCTTATAAGCGCTATGTGCTTAGAGCTCAAGGCATTGTTAGAGACCCCACACACCCACTTTATGGTCTGTTTCTGTTGCTCCCCTCTGGGAGGAGGTTTTGAAGTATTTCTAGCAGGACTACCCAATTCTGTAATAGCTTTGTTCCCTATGCCATCCATCTGGTAAACTCACAAGATTCATTTTTCTTGCCATGCACATGTATACATAACCCGAACTAGACTATTGCTTCCCTGTGTCATATAATATATGTGGGTATATGCATAAGTCTGTATTTATTTATTTATTTTTGTCATATTTATGTAGTGTATATCAGAGGTGGTGACCCTTTGAGACCCGTATGCAATGAAATTTCATCTTAATGTATGCCGATTAGTGTACATTCAATGTGACAATAAAGTTATTATTCTATTCTATTCTATTCTATTCTATTCTATTCTATTCTATTCTATTCTATTCTATTCTATTCTATTCTATTCTATTCTATTCTATTCTATTCTATTCTATTCTATTCTATTCTGGCCTCTCTTGGGCCTATAAGATTATTTATCAGAGGTATGCATTGTTTTTGAATGTACCCCAGCTCTCAAGCATAGATAGACTACTTCAGATATATCTATGTCCTACAGCAAATCAAGTCTGGATGCAATTATTGGGGGGGCATGCAATTACAATCCTAATCTGTATCTTTGGAGACTGGTGTTCAAGTTCCTTCATCCATAGAGGGGCATGATATATCCAGGGGCTAAAGACTGGCATGACACCTGTTTGGAGTCACTTTAAGAAAAGACTGTAAGTTGTCCGCTTTATCCATTCTAAGATCCAAGGACAATATTTGCAGGCCAGTTACATCATCAGGCATTTCAGGCTGTATTTGCTATTGGAGGAAATATTTCTTCAGAGCTATTGTGCTGGAGGCTGTTTGTGGATTGGATTGGATTGGAATAAGAAGTAAGTGAAACCCCCAAAGCTAAAAGTGAGTGGAGACAACAATTCTCGCTTAGACTCATTCTTTCCCTCTTCAAAGTTTCTGATGCTTTCTCTTTTCACTCTTTTCTTAGAGCTCCTTTGCTTTTTCTTGTAAGCAGCAGCCTATGTCAAATAAGAAAATATCTTACCTTAGCTTGGACCTGATCTTTTGCAAAGGACTTTTGAAATTAGTCTAAGAGCTATGTGTGGACTGGTCACCCAGCTCTGCATAAATGGATGAACCAAAATTACCGGGGATATCATATCATTTTTCTAAAAAAATGGAATGCACATATATATACATATATATACATATATTAGAAGTGGCAGACAGTACCCAGGGAAGCTGGGGCAAAAGAAGCTGATAGGGCAGAGGAATAGGAAAGCATTGGACCTAATATGTGGGCTTACAGCAAGGGCAAATACCAGGCTTCAGTCTCTTCTCTTGTCATCCTACACAAGTGTAGTTATAATGGCAAGCATGTTCACCTATGTGAGATAGTTTTCAACTCCCTTAAGCAGCATACCATCAGACTCCACTGATCAACCATAACTGTGCTGACTTGAATAAAATGCTATGACAGCAGACTATGAAAATCTTTTCTGACTTCTTTGTAGATGCAATTGCAAATGCATGTGGCTCATGTTGCAATGGTTCTTTTTTTTTTTTTAAAAAAAAAAAAGGACCTCGGCAACACCATTTCATGCATATTTACTAAAAAGTAGGACCAATTGTATTCTACAGGTGGGAATGCATAGTATTGCACTCTCCTGAGAAACTCATTGTCCCATAACAAGTTAGTATTAAACTGTATCAAAATGCTTTAAACTACATGAAATGGGGGTAGGTAGGTATGTGTAGTGGGTATTTGCATACAGTACATTTCAAAACTGGTTCAAAATGTTTTTTCTAGAGTAACTTGCATACCTTTTTAATAATCCACTGGCCAATATCTGTCAACCAAATTACACTGAACTAGAATGATAAGTCCATAATTTATACTCCATATTTTTCATTAAGACATCTTTAAGGTGTTTATTTGTGCTACATTTATATAATCTATCTCTCTGTCTGTCCATATCATCATCTATATATACATGCACACACATCCACATATGCACACATACATATTCCCCAAATGTTGAAAGTGCTTTGAAAAAATCAAGCTTGCTTATTTGGGACATATATTGGTTAAGAAGTAACGCATAGTAAAAAAAAATATTCAATATATATAAATGCTTAAGGTTCATCTAATAAAACATGTTATCTTAATCTTACCAAACCAGATTTACCTGAACAGGAAGTATTCTATCTTGATTCAGAGCTGCCTGGTTTATTTGTTACCCTTTAGGTGAGTAGTATTAATTATGCCTGGAATCGATACAGTAACTAGACAGAATTCAGAATACCATTTGTTTTGGAACTGCCAATAGACACCAAAAGTGCTGGCATAGATCATCCAATTCTAAATGTGAAGAGTAGTGTGCACATACTGGCTATTACAGAATACATCTGAGAAACAGGCAAGCTCAGTTATTACTAACAAAGTGAATCAATTTCACCTATGTCCTTAATTGTTTTCTATGCTAAGCATCACTTTTCTGCAGGAGTTCACAATATGTTGCTGGATTCTACTTAGAAAATGTATGGTAGCAAGTTTCTATGGATCTAAAGCAACAAAAGAATCTTTTTTGGACTCAACTGATCAAAATCTCAGTTGCTTGATTATGTATGTATGCATGTATGAATGTATGTATGTATGTGTATGTATTTATGTATTTATTTGAAATTCTGTTTATAAATGATGCAGTTTACATGTCATTAAGTCCCAAGCATACATGCTGAAGAAACAAATGGGGTTTTAGTTCAGCCAAAGCTCATACCCTTTCATCTTAGATTCCACTCTAGACAATTTCTTTCCCTTAGTGCAGGGGTGTCAAACTCAATTTCATTGAGGGCCGCATCAGCATTGCGGTTGCCCTCAGGGGGCTGGGTGGGTATGGCCAGGGTGGGCGTGGCCTACTGGGTGGGCGTGGCTAGAGTGCGTATGGCCTACTGGGTGGGCGTGGCCAGCTCTACATCGTTCGCATCAAGGGTGCCTATGGGGCCCTGGGCAGGAGTGGGACAGATCTGAGGGTCTCTGGCAGAAGGAGGGTCTCTGGGCCAGGGCCAAGGCAGTGGGGGCCATTCCCTCACTGTTTCCAGGATGGCTTTGCGGGCCACATGAAACCACTTCGTGGGCCGGATCTGGCCCCCGGGCCTTGTGTTTGACATGTCTGCCTTAGTGTTTCATTTGTCTTTATTGTAAGTATCATAGAGTCATAGGGCTGGAAGGGACCCTGGAAGTTTTCTAGTCCAATCCTCTGCCCAAGGCAGGAGTTTTCATATAATCTTAGACAAATCTTTTCTTGAAAACCTCTAGCAGTGGAGCCCCCATAACTCTGGGAGACAAGCTTTTCCACTGCTTAATAGTTCTCATTGCCAGGAAATACCTTTTTACTTCCAGGTTGGATCTCCCTCTGAAAGATGCCATCCATTGTCTCTTGTCATACCCTCAGGGCTTTGGAGAATAAATTGATGCCTTCTTCCCTGTGGCAGTTCTTCAAGTATTGGAAGACTGTTATCATATCTCCCCTCAATCTTCTCTTCATTAAGATGAACATACCTAGTGCCCTTAGCCATTCTTCACAGGATTTAGTCTCCAGATTCCTTATTATCTTTGTTGCTTGTCTGTGTACTCTTTTAAGGGCCTCGGCATCTGCTTTCTATTGTGGTGACCAGAACTGGACACAGTATTTCAAATGTACCCTTACCAGTGCATATAGAGCAGTACTATCCCTTCCTTTGATTTTGATACTATCCCTCTGTTGATGCAGCCTAGGACTGCATTGGCTTTCTTGGTAGATGCAGCATACTGCTGACTATATACTTAAGTTACAGTGCAAAGTGCTATACCACACAGTTTGTTTAATTTGGTTGGAGGAATGAGAGTGATTGGAACTGGTGAGTTATTTATTAATCAAGTTTATATAGCCATCTGTCTTGCAAGAAACAACTCTGGGCACATACAACAATCCAACTGAACAATACATATATAAAACCATTAAATCCACATTAAAAGATTAATATTACAAATACAAATATACAAACCTTAGGCAAATAGACAATAATAGCCACCTTAGCAATGGAACCATTTAAGCATGTCTCCAGTTCCCTGAGAGCCCAGGTCTGGCAAAACAATATTTTTGGTGTAGGTTTCTTATTTGGCTTATTTACAAATATATAAGTAGAGTAGATCTAAAAGCAAACAATATGAAGACTCCTACTAGGCAACAGATCTACTTTATCAAATACTTCAAGATTTCAGCTTTATGCTTCTTATCATCTCTGCTGCCAATTGGATCATCATTTTGCTTCTTCATGCACATCTTGGATCAGTCTCCTGTCTTTATCTGAAATTGTCCTGAAAACCTTTTCTTCTGTCAGGCTGCAATGAAATAAATAATAAACTTATGGAGCCGAAGACAACTCAAAGTTAAATTTTATTAAAAAATGAAATCCTTAAAATATGCAGAAATTCAGGCAGATCTGGGATAGCAGATCAAAAGCCTAACTTTTAGCATAGCTGTCATCAAAAAGTGTCTAGCATTCCTGAATGTTAGGAGGGACAATATCAGTTGGTTTATGTACCTGTCAACACCCCTTTGGTGTCTTTTCATCCAACACAAAGATTGAAAAACTTATCAGCTTTTGTCTAAGGCTTTCTTCTTCTTACAGTCTTCATGACAATTTTCTGCTCATTCCCAAATCATATCAACTTTACAAAAATACATCCATCCTTTCTATTTCCTCTGTAAAACCTTGGCTTATTTCTTGAGGCAACTGCAAAGCTTTCCTTATCTTCTGCTTTCTAATTTTAACTCCTTCACTTCAATCTAATGCCCATAATATTCACACATTCCATTACTCTTATCCTTCATTAAATCCCTATATTTGTTTCCATTTTATAAAGTGAAATCCTATTACAAGCTTCTTATCAATAATTTCAAGATTTTCCTTGGTCTTTATTCTTTATTCTTCCTTCCCAACACATCAATTCCACAGTTTCCATCCATCTTATTCCACCAGCTCAAACTTGCCCAGGTAACATATTAATGGCCATGAGATCTAGAAAGACCAACCCTGTTATAAGTTGAATTTTCTATATATTTATGTTTTTTGGATCCTTGAATACTGGTTAAGGAAAGAGGATACAGGCCTTTAATTTAGTAACATCTCTGTCTTCTAGTTTTATTGCAAACCTTGGGAATCTGAAGAAACCATCATTATGTCATTTTCACCCACAACGGAGGAGATCAATGGGAATAGTGATTAGAGGAATGCAAAATATTTCTGGGTAGAAAAGTACTAACCTCAGGATACTCTTTATAACATCTGTTCTAACCTTTAAATGGACTATTCCAAAAAAAGAGGATGTGGTTTGACCTTTTTGTCCTTAAGTAGAAATCAGGATTGTAATCAGGATCAGAAAAACCCATAAAAAGTTTGAATCACCACTAGAGCATCTTGAACTAGCTATTTTACAATTGAATCTTGAATATATTCCAATGATCAAATCTGAGGTCAAAAGTTTTGACATCTTCTAGTATTGACCTCCTACACTAACCTCCTTTATTTTCTGATCTTTCAATATAAGATCAGCATTGAAAAAAACCTGATCTGATGTGCTTTGGAGAAGGCAGGCCATGTTTATTCTTATCTATTATGGATCCCATCAAGAAGGCTGATACTATGCATAATTTTAGGAAGAGCAGATATGAATGGGCATTCAATGAAGATCTCTCAATACCTGAAGTGGTAAAAGAGGAAGTAAAGAAGATTCAATGAAGAGGAGAATATTTTATATTTATGGCACTGAGGAGGGATATATGTCGCAGAAAAAAGACATAAAGCAGGCTACACTACGTGGTACTATGTGTCCAGACCCCAGTCCTTAATGTTAATATTTTTTACATAATGGTAAAGAATGCAGATAGTTTTGTAGTATTAAAAATTTATATGATTGAGATATAGATAGATAGATAGATAGATAGATAGATAGATAGATAGATAGATAGATAGATAGATAGATAGATAGATAGATAGATCTGAGTCACAGTTCATAATTCAGAAATATATATTAATATATTTCATAAATATATGTATATATTATCTGCAGCTATAGCCATGCATCCACTGGAATAATAAACAGTATTTCCTTTCCTTCCCTAGTCACTTATACATATTTCTTTCTCAAAATAAATACTGAGATCTACGAAAGTTTATCTGAGATTAAACTAATTTTTCATTGTTGATACTCTGCTATTTTTGTTGCCTAATTATTATAGTTTCTTCTCTGGAATGTACTAGGAAAAAGAACTATATGGAAAAAAAATCATTGTTGGAATAGTGCAAACTGATTCAGCTCTTCTTTATTCCTTAGATGAACTCTTAATCAGAGCTAAAGAAATTCTTTACTTATTTGTATCTATTTCTGTTAGGTGTAATGCTCCATTAGACATTGCTACTGTATTTCAGCAGAGACAATGCATCAAATGGATTTCCCCCCCCCCCCCAACAAACTGCCATACTATTTCACGCCAGGCCTGCATTTTCAATGTAAGGTGGCAAATTCATTTTTGATGTCCCTTCTTTTAATCAGTGATGACAAACAGGTCATTAAAAGATTGCTTGCTGGACTGAATATCTTGTCATTTAGCACAGCGCTTTGAAAAGAGAATATGAGGGTTCACAGAGATCATTAAAAGGACTACCACATATTTCACACATCAGTAAGAAACCAAGGGGAACAAGAAACCTCTTCGGTTTCATAAATGCATAAGAGGCTTAGGAGGAATGGACGGTATGAGTCATAAAGAATGGGAAGAAGGTTTTTTTAAGCCTTTCCATATTACACAAAATAATTATTTTAATCCCTCTGTAAAAGATTTAGGGTTTCACTGGACTAATAAATATACTGGGACAAGAATATGAAGCAACCTCTCACCAGAAACCTTTCAAACACCCTTAATTTCAATAATGTATGTGATTCAGGTCCCCAGAAGTGCACAGATACAAGCATGTCAACAGGTGTTACAGTATTCACTTAAATAAAATTAAAATTAAGCACAATTGCTACAATTCAGAAGAACAGGAAAAGAACAGCTGGGGCTGTACACAGTGGAGGGATTCAGCTGATTCAGCAGAACCAGTAGCTATTTTTTTTTATTGCCCAGGCCCAGAATAGACTTTTCTCAAGTAGTGTTCATAGTACAGTATAGCACACTGCACAAAAGTATAAAATAAAGTGGCATTTTACTCTTTGGTGCATCTATTTTTCCAGGCTCCAGCATTATGCCCAGAATTATTAGCTTTATTATTAGTAGTATGCACGTAAGCAAAGAGATTGGCTAAAAAAAGGTGTTAAAAGAAATGTTTAAAATGCGTATATCGTGTAATGCTTAAGACCAAAATAGAGAGAAACAGTACAAACAGCAGAATAATTAGACTATTGTCCCGATGACTTATTAACTGCCTTCATTCAATAGCAGCAAACTGTGTGAAAAATTATATTACAGTATTATCTGCTTTGCCGGGGTGTGGAATCACATCCGGAAATGGATGTAGAGAAGATGGCAAATATCATGCTTGGATTCTTGCAAAAAAGATTTGCTTTATATCTACTTTAAAGGAAACTGTTCAAGCAAAGGGTTTTTTTTTGTTTGCTTTTGGTTGGGCTCTTTTTTAAAAAAAATTGTTTCACACCACTACTGGTGTTCTCATCATCCCTATCAGATTTATTGTTTGAACATAATTTTATTCAATTCTAAATATCCGAGAATTGAGACGTTTTGTCCTGAATAACTTCTCAGATTGGAAACTGAGTCTGATCCAAAGGTAGCCTGTATTCATCAATTCTTACAACAACAAGCAAGTTCAGTGTGAAATCCATTGTGCTCCTGTTTCTTGGGAACAGAGAAAAACCACTTCTCATTTCTCCTTCTCTCCACTCAACATGTATCCGTTTTGTTCCATGGTTCCATTGCTTAGTTCAGCTCACCACCAACTGAACATTAGTTCTAAAATTTCCCCGGTGTCATCTTCTGCTCCATCTTTTGTGAGCTCCATTTTCTCTTCCACAAAGGAAATCATTCTAGTTTACGTATGTGGATAAAATATATTTTTTCACCTTTTCTTTCTAAATGCCCATGTTTATTGAGCTAACAACTGGTTCCCATGTGAGACTGAGCTATTTTTCCTCCCAAATTCTATTATACCAACTTGCCAAACAACAAAGTGTACAATTGGATGTGCCAAACTTCTGTTTTAAGATCTTTCTGGCCATACACCAGGCATTCATCCACAACTAGAGGCAGAGGGCAGTGGTTAGGTTTCCTATGTATTGCAGATGGCTGAGCATAGTGTTGGAAAATTTGATATACGGTATCTTGAAGAAAAGAAGATAGAAATAAACATTTAGGCTTTAAATGTTTTTCCCCTGAGTCCTCCTTTATTTGCCATGGGGTGTTTTTTTTCTGCAGAAAGAATATTCATTAACAAGAATTCAGATATTCAGCTATAGTTTATCTGGATTCTATAATACTCAATATCCTAAATGCAACTCATCCACTCTATGGGTTTTCCAGTTTTTTTAAATTTTTATTTTTATTTTTATTTTAATTCCATTTATATCCCGCCCTTCTCCGAAGACTCAGGGCGGCTTTACAAGCTTAGCAGTAGCCTTCATTCTATGTATATGCCTGCTTATTAGGGCTTTCACGCACACCCCAAGCGGCATTATTACAAAGTCAGCTTAATTGCCCCCAACAATCTGGGTCCTCATTTTACCTACCTCGGAAGGATGGAAGGCTGAGTCAACCTTGAGCCTGGTGGGATGCGAACCTGCACTAATTGCAGGCAGCTGGTGTTACTTAAGGAGGCATTAGCCCACTGCTCCACCAAGGTTTCTTTTCTCTCCCATCTATTTTCCTATCTATCCTCCCACCAATAATCATTAGAAAAGAGGGGGAGAGGAGGAAGAATCTTTCTCCCTCCTTCGTCATCTTACCAAAGTCAGAAAGAGGAAGGTGACCGATCTCAAATTCTTCATTACTCAGTAAGGAGAAGGGTCAGAAGGACAATGGGCAGGGGGGGGAGGAGGAGGAACGTTGCTTTGTGATGAACTATGAACAAAAGAAAATTATCCAGTCTGTAATGCTCTTTTAGGTTTTGAGACAAGCATTACAAGTCAACCCAACAGATATTTCTGATCCTGGAAGTACAAATGCTGAGTGCATAATGTATTCCAAGGGGAAAGCCCTTTTGAGAGAGGAGATGAGGACCTGTCAGGTTAGATGGTGCCCTCAGGCCTTACATTACCTATCATTCATCTATAGCAAAACTTTTCATGTGAAATTCCTTTCATGCTGTTGATGTTTCATGAAGGCCTCTGTCTAGAGATCTAACACGCATCTCCTAAATGTTCCCATTTCTGATAGGATTTAAAGGCATTTGTAAATCTGGAGTATGTGTTAGGATTTTTTAATATTAATGTCTCTTGATGGTTTGGTGGGGGGGTGGGACAAGAAAGAGCTGCAGCTGCTAAACTGGGAGGAGGGAATCCATCTGGTTCCTCTGGCAAGATGAAGGAAAAAGAGAATAAACCTGAGAATAATATAGAGTAGCTTCTCTTCTGGCTGATGTTCTATTATTGATTAAGGGGATTGTTCTTTGAAGGCCTCAGATAAAAGCTATTGGCAAAAAAATATTGTGATTTTGCTTTGTAGCATTTTGGCAGCTTGCTGGATATTACTGCAGGTGAAATTAATACCAAGTCATTTTGAATGTTACTGAAAAATCTCCTGAAAGAATCTTGAAGTTGGGTTATGCATTGCACCCATCAACAAGCAAGGAGCAGTTCCGAAAAATACCCTTAACAACAATTTTGTTTTCTCCCTCCTTCATCTGCAGGAAATGCCTGAAATAAACCTATTTGGGACAAAACTGATTTTAACTGCTTCCTTTTTTTCTCACTTTACCACCAAGTGTTACCAGTAACAATAGGAACATCCACAGACAAGGGTTAAAAAAGCAAAATGGCATCAGATGGATAACACATATAAATTATAGCATAGATCTGATCATGCAATCATGATCTCCATATTGACTTTTGATTTAACTCTCCCCCACTGAATGCCCCAAGTAACAATAAGTATTTTAAATTGGAATAGCCCATTTAAAGGTTAGAACAGATGTTATAAAGAGTGTCTTCAGGTTAGTATTTTTCTACCCAGAAATATTTTGTATTCCTCTAATTACTATCCCCATTGATCTTCTCCCCTGTGGGTGAAAATGACATAATGATAGTTTCTTCAGATTCCCAAGGTTTGCAATAAAACTAGAAGACAGAGATGTTACTAAATTAAAGGCCTGTATCCCCTTTCCTTAAAAAGAAAAGAAAACAATGAAGAGAAACTGACAGATATGGTCAATTTCAACTCTGTAGTTGTACTTTTGTCTGGGTAATTGAGGCTCTCCATCATCCGAGCAATTCCTTTACAATATCTGAAATTTAGAAACTGGAAATGGGTGAAGCAAGAGTTCCTTGCAAGTAAAGAAATGGAATATTAGCATGAAATAATAAAATAAAATCCCAACTTTTGCAACTATTCCAACTGCATTGCAAGTGAGCCAGACTTATATGTATACAGCAGAGGTTGTGTTCTAGGAAGGTCTAGAACAACTTTCAAAGTAGATTCCTTGGGATTGGTAGCCTTAGATCCAGGCTGTAGTCATTCCCAATCTTTAGCTTTTGATTTGGAGATTACACTTTGCCCATTGCTATCTTTGTTATTGTCAAGCACAAACATTTCTGGTTGCCATCTGCCCAACCTTTCCACATGATCCATGCAGACATGATTCAGTGGCTACCTGAAAAATCCAGAGGGTCCTGAACATTGGTCCTTTTCCTTTTTGTCTTGATATTCAGTTCCCCTCCCCAACATGAAAAGATTCATACTGATTTCAGTGCCCTTTGGAAATTAGTCCAAATATTAAGCTGGCGTTATTATGCATAGTGTTGTTGAGGACTGGCAAGGCAATGCTGGCAATGAATGAATGAATGAATCTCCTGAGGCCTTCTATTAAGAGTCATTGTGTCTTTTCGAAAGATAATTCCTCCATATTTGGAAAGTGAGTGGGATCACTAGAGAGCAATGCACAGCCAAGAAATCTTCTACCAAGGGAAGCATTATCGCCTTGGAGACTTGTTCAGGAAGAAAAAAAATTATGTAGTGTAAGAGAACAGCTTTTCCCAGCAAGTTTCTTAATTTAGTAACAAGACCAAACTTTACACCCAACTGAAACTTTAACTTTTGTGAAAGGAAAGGAAACAAGGCAGAGGTTATGTTGCCAGATATTATAGATTTAGAAAATGAGTCTCAGTTTTGGCAGAATTTTTTTTTAAAAAAAAATGATGGCCAACCAATATGGTACTGTTGAATCTTTGTGTTCCCCATATAAATAGTGCAGTTATGACTGCTGTCAACCTAACTGATCAGATAGAAATCATGATCAGAATTCTTCTATCTGAATTCTGAAAAGGGGGATATGTAATATTTAAATAAAAATCTTGCATTTTCTAAAATGTTCTCCTCTCAAGAAATCTTCATTGCATAATAAACATCTTCTGTCTGCAAACCAATTTCAGCTCTGCAAATCTCCTCACATCCTGGACAAGGCCACATTAAGTCCTCTTCCCATATCTCAAGCTCTAATTCAATATTAATTTTTATAGTAATTTTATGAAAGATTACAATTGCAATGATAAAAAAACTAACATAAACTAAAAAAAGTAAAAATGCAGAAAATAAGAAAAAATAGGAAGAGAAAAAAACAAGACTATAATAAAGAAAAATAAAAAAGATATATATAAAGACATGTCTTCCCCCATCATTATAGAAAGTATAAACAATTTTAGTAACAAATTAGGTACCTACATTGTAGTGACCTATGTCACTTTTAAATATTCTCAAGCAACTCTTCATATTTTCTATCCTTCTATAGCAGGGATCCCCAATTACCAGTGGACCGGCACTGGGCCGCAGCATCCCAATCCATGCAAACAAACAAAGCCCCATCCACGGGATGCAGGCAGAAAAACCTCTCTCCACAGAACCAGCCCCTGGTGCTCAAAAGCTTGGGGACCTCTGTTCTATAGAACAGAAGGCCCACCACATATAGAAATTAAGGGCTCTAATATACAAAAGAGAAATGCCACATTCAAAACATTAGCATTGGTATAGAATACATATGCTAAACATATATATCATTTCTCTATTTTCTTATCAATATATTAATGGATAGATTGAAAAGCTTTCAACCCACACCTTAACTAGCATTGTACCTTTTCCTTTGCTTAAAGAAGTACATATTGCAAACCATAGGATGTGTATCCAGAAAATTGGGTTGTCATAGATCTTACTCCTAGCTAAATGTCAAATTCAACAGTATCCTAATCCTATCTTACCCTAGACATGAAAACCAAAGGTTGCACTACTTTTGGCAACCAGGTGTCCTCTAGGCAACAGTATGGTCACAGTAATAGCACTTAGACTTATATACAGCTTCATAGTGCTTCACAGCCCTCTCACAGCCATTTTACAGAGTCAGCATATTGCCCTCAACAATCTGAGTCCTCATTTTACCAACCTTGGAAGGATGGAAGCTGAGTCAACCTTGAGCCAGTCAGGATTGAACTCCTGGCACTTGGCAGAGTTAGCCTACAATACTGCATTCTAACCACTGTGCCATCACAGCTCATCCTTTCAACACAGAAGTACGCACAGTCAGAGATGACTGTGACTACTAAGAAGAGCGATAGCACAGCAAAAGCACAACACAACACAACGTAACATGCATATCTTTTCAGACCAGATAATGGATTTTATCCAGCAAAAATCAATTCATATCAATGGACTAATATAACGCTCTCTACATGGGGCTGCCCTTGAAGACCACTCAGAGGCTTCAACTGGTGCAGAATGCGGCCGCGCGAGTTGTAATGGGGGTTTCCCGATACTCCCATGTAACACCTCTACTCCGCGAGCTGCATTGGCTTCCGGTTGCCCTCCGGGTGAAATTCAAGGTGCTGGTTATTACCTATAAAGCCCTACATGGCCTGGGTCCGGGCTATTTGAGGGAACACCTGCTGCCGGCATCAAACGCCCTTCGCCCAGTGCGCTCCCACAGGGAGGGTCTGCTCAGGGTGCCGCCGGTGAGAGATTGCCGGCGGGTGACACCCAGGGATAGGGCCTTCTCAGTGGGAGTGCCTGCCCTCTGGAACCAGCTGCCGGTGGAGCTGAGGACTGCCCCCGACCTCCGATCATTCCGCCGGGGCCTGAAGACCTGGCTCTTTGAGCTCTCGGGCCCAGGCTGAGGAGAAATTTTTAATTGGGGTTTTAAGTATACAGGGTCAATTTAATATTTTTTAATTTGTTTTTTTTTAACTTTTGTATGGTGGATTTTTTAATTTCCTGTAAACCGCCCTGAGTCCTCAGGGAATAGGGCGGTATATAAATGTAACTAAATAAATAAATAAATAAATAAATATACGAAAAGCAATGCACAGGCCAAATAGCACTAGAAACTAATTATCATGGTGATCATCAAGTCCTTGCAGACAATAGGAGTGTAAAAAGTTGGCCTCTATTTACTGGAAATACAGATCTAAATTCTCTTAATTATATCTGAAACTTGGAGCAACTCTCTAGGTGAGCCTGCAAAATACATCTTGACATTGAACCTTCTCCAACAAAAGTACCTTAATTTATATGTGCCCCTCACTTTGGAAAGATCAAAAAGTCTGTCCAGCACCTACTTTAGTTAAAAATTGGAAGGAGACTTCAATTATTCTAAAGTGCACTTTTTATTATCTCTTTTGAAATCCTACATAATTTGGAAACAATATATTAGTGACCTCTAAAATGGAATGTGATGCTCTTAACAGCTCCTTAAGAGAGAAACATTTGATAATGCTGGTTTCCCCTGCTCTAATGCAAGCTGTTGTTTGCCTTAATATCTGGGATTTGTATGCCTCTGGCTTTTTTCTAGCAGAGAAACCAAGTTAACCAATGCTGTGCAGAATTGGTTTCCCCTGTTTCAATGCTACTTTGTTTCTCTGGCATCCTGCTTCTTCCCTCCATTAAAATTGTAGTCTAGCATTTATTTCCACTCAGAAAAGAGAAAACACTCATTCCAAAGCTGAACAGGAGAGGGAGGAAGGAATGGAAGTCACAAAAGGGCTTTAGTAAGTGGGGTGGAGATTCCCTCTCTAAGCCTTCTGGCCCTTTGCCATTTTCCAAACATCAATATAATTTAGTAAAGCTTAACATCTGGTAGATTTATTCACCTTCATTGCATGCAGCTGGAGACCTTTTTTTCCCCCCCAAAGGATATTTTAGGAAAAGGTGAGAACAGTAAATGATATTTCTTCTTTCTTCCATCCTGCCAGTTTGGGTGCAGCAGGAATTTTGAAAGGAGCATATAATTCTTTGGCTCTGTTTTAAAAATTCTGCTGGGAGAGAGACGGTAGAGATAGCGATTCCTTATTCTTTTCTTTTTTTAACCCACTGCTTCTCTGAGAATTGACAACGGAGTATAATTATACGGAAGAAAAGGAGAGGGAAAGAAAATTTATGAAAAGTTAAGGATGAACAGATTCCTCTATTTATTGTCTGTAGGTTCAAGCACAAATCCATTTTTATTCTCAACTATTACAAGAATACTGAAGGAATAATTTATTGAAGATATGCATCATCACCATAAAATATTTCTTTCTGCACGGTTTTCCCCCAAATAGAAATTGCGTGTTGTTGTTGTATGTGTATGCGTATTTGGGGGGGTGGGAGTGGCTGAACCCTGGCATGCAAATTCAGACAAACACACAGCCCACAGAAAAGTTGTCTGGTGTGCCAAGTATGAAATTGGTCAGTCCACAGTCCTTCCTCCAGGCTGAAATCTCAATAAGAACTCCTATCTTGCTCTGCCCCTTGTATATTTTTGCAGCTTGCTTATTTCCTTTGTTTCCCAAAGGACAACAATGGCTTGTTTACCCATTCATAAAATTCAGAAACAGCTTAAACGTAATTGTAAAGCTAAGCCAGGCACAGAGGGTTGAAGAATCTGCTACTGATACAGTCATTGCAATGTAATGGGACCACTCAACCCCAACTAAATATTTTCCGTGTAAGCTGCACTTTCTTTTTTAAAACAAAGTGTGTGTGGTGGTGGTGGGGATTTGGGACAAAATGTATATTGATCGAATGGTAGCAAAAGAAATTCAGTCAGATTTACTTGGCCATTTTTAGGACTTTTCTCCACTGCTGAATTGAAGAACAATTGACCCATTTGGGAGTCAGCCAAAAATGAAACTGGCTTAGCATATCTCATCTGCCTTGCTTATCCTTTCCTTCCTTCTACTGGCTCTTTTTCAAGACACTGCTAGCTTCTGAATTCTGTTTAGGGTAACAGCAGAGACCCCGTTGATATATGGGATGGTTGCCCAGGTTGTGGTGTTCTGTGAATCACGGTTTGAATGTGGTGTATTATCCTTGCAACATTGTTGGACAAATTTAGGTGGATAGCCATTTTGTCTGCATACATGGTAAAGGTAAGCTTTCTCCTTGGTTTTAGCTGTCTCTGTGCTGCAGTGTGTTTTGACTCTCTTGAACAATGTTCTTATGCAGCTAGTTTAGTGGGAAGTTGGATGGTTGCTTAAATAGTGTAAGATGCGATCAGTGTGAGTAGTTTTGTGGTAAATTGTGGTTGCTTTCCTCCTCTGCTGTAAATTGGATGCTTGGATGTACTGAGTTGAGTTTTTGTAGGAATTTGGTGGTGTCACATCGTTTAATGACTGCAAAGGTGTCATCTACATACCTAACCCAGAACTTGGGTTGGTAATCAGACATGACTATCTGTTCAGGTTTCTGCAAAACAGACCCAGCAATAATGCTTGATATGGGTGATCCCATGGATGTGCCTTTAACTTGTTCATATATGGTGTTATTAAAAGTAAAATAAGTTTGAAGGCAAAAACCTAATAATTGGATGTAGTCATCTGTATTGGGGGAGCCAGGTTGTCATGGTTCTTCTCTTTGTAATAGTTTTTAAAGAACAGAGATGGCTAGGATTTGGGACAAAATGTATATTGATCGAATGGTAGCAAAAGAAATTCAGTCAGATTTACTTGGCCATTTTTAGGACTTTTCTCCACTGCTGAATTGAAGAACAATTGACCCATTTGGGAGTCAGCCAAAAATGAAACTGGCTTAGCATATCTCATCTGCCTTGCTTATCCTTTCCTTCCTTCTACTGGCTCTTTTTCAAGACACTGCTAGCTTCTGAATTCTGTTTAGGGTAACAGCATCAAATGTTTTTATATTTTATAATACATATAAAATATATTTCCCCCTCTATTCTGATACCATCCACATGCAGCCCCCAGGTATATAAAATACATACATACATATACAGGGCTTTTTTTCTCATAGAATGCTCAGAACGGAGTTCTGGCACCTTTTTTGGATGGATATTCAGAAGGGTATGGCTGACTGATGAAAATTAATAAGTTTGAAATGCATATCAGTCTCCCTTAATTCTTTGTTAGCAATTTAAATTTACACAAATATGAGCTACTACTGCCTATCGATGGCCTTCAGGTTAGGCTGACACAGGAAATAAAGATTTGTCCCATGTTTGGGGCCTAGCAAGGTAATCTAAAAATAGTTAACAAGCGTTTGACATATATCTCCCCTTGCTTCTCAGCTAACAAAGCGAGAGAGAGCCTGTGGCCTAGAGGTGAAAACAACTGCCTAATGTGCAATCAGCCCAGGTTCGAATCTCAGAAGGGTATGGCTGACTGATGAAAACTAATAAGTTTGAAATGCATATCAGTCTCCCTTAATTCTTTGTTAGCAATTTAAATTTACACAAATATGAGCTGTCACCGGTGTGACTACTGCCTGTCGATGGCCTTCAGGTTAGGCTGACACAGGAAATAAAGAACTCTGGGATATAAGAGAAAAATCTTCTTTATTGCTAAGCTTTAAATCAACAAGCTGTTGACATCATCAGAGGAAGGGCTGAATGATAAGGGAGTCAGTACATACACTTGTATGGCAGTTATAAAGTTCAAATTATGGAATGTGGGTGTGGCCTGTTTGTGACAAGCTCGCTCGTTTATAATCACAGTGGTTCTGGCTTTGCTGGAAAAGGCCGTGCTCTGGTTGATTTTTAAAAGTCGTGACTAGCAGCTGCTTGGCACGTATCAGCTGTTAGGCGCGTAAGTCTCGTCACGCCGCGTGTAGTCATGCGCTAGCTGATAGGCTCTTCATTCGAAGTAGAGTCAAGGAGGTCATCTCATGCCCTTGCGTGTGGTCATTGCAGGCTTGATTCTACTGTGGAAGGGAGCAGATGTCCTCGTGGAGTGTGTAAGCAATTCGCTTTCCTTTGTGCTTCTTTGCCTGGTTGCTGTAAAATCGGCTCTGTTGTGTGATTTGGTTTGTCGGATCTTAAAACTCTTTTAGTGTGTGGTTGTTGTGTGTGTCTGTCTTGTTTTGCATGGTTGTTTGGTGTGTTTGAATGAAAGTAAGTGTTGTCAGTTGTGAGTGATTTTGTGGGATGTTTGATCTGGCTTGTTATTTTTTGTTTTATTGTGCATGGTGGGACAGATTTCAGTTTTGAATGTGGTCTCAACACTCTGTTGTTGTTTGGGTGTTGTGTGTGTTTGTTTTGTTGTGTGTGGTTATTTAGTGAAGTTGCAAGATTTGTGTCTTGGGTGTTGTGGTCAGAAGTGGTGTTGTCTATGTGTAGAAGTGTCAAATGGTGTGTTGGTTATGCAAGTTATCATTGTTGTGTTAGAATTTTGTCTGTTGTTTAGTTCAATTGGAATGGATTGTGTTATAATAATCTC